>NC_134567.1:13350275-13486612 GCF_025594145.1 Primulina tabacum
AAATCGAAGCGCCAAGAAAGGTAGAGAAGCAAGCCACTCCGTCTCCTCCGCGCCGTCTCGTCTCTTCTTTTCGTTTTCTTTCGAAACGAAACCAGGCATGTCTAGATTTCTTTCAAACCTCAATCAAGTCATATTATCATTTATTTTTCAGTACATGATCATGTTTTAGCAAGCAAAAACCGAGATACATGTCAAAATATTTTGGGAACACACATGCAGAATTTCGGCTCTTCATGGCAAGCTTCACGGTTTCTTTTGGTTTGTGAGTTTCAGGTATTGGATCGACTCCAGGCTCCCAAGGCGGCTTGTATACATGTAGTAGGATGCATTAGGACCATGTTGGTCCATCCAAACCAGCCCCATGCTTGCTGGAAAACCGAAATGACAGCAAGTTCCCCATAAGTGCAGAAATGTGATTCGAAAATTCAGTTTGGATGTCAAGGAGGAAGGATCTGATCTTGGCTGCCCCAAGGGCCTTTAGCCATGGTTGGATCACTTCCCTAGCATGTCTAAGACGTGACTAAGTCGCCCTTTTGGTGGCTTGGTCCATGGCTCATCGGTTTTTAAATAATCAACAAGAACAGCCCCTTTCCCCATTCGGCCCTTCCATTTTTCAGCATATGGTTCGTTTCTTTTGTGGTTTGGTGTGGATCTTGGTTGGCCTATGGCCCTTAGCCACGGTTCATATCATGCTCCTAGATGTCTAGATCGTGCCATGGTCAATCAAATGGCCACTGGAACGACGCAAGACATCGATCATAGCATAAACACTACACACGCATACACGTTGCTCTCGGTTGGACCCTTCGGTTAAGATTTGGTGTGATGCGGATTGTGGCTGGCCTAGGGCCCTTAGCCATGGTTCAAATCATTCCTTGGGATGTTGGTAAGAGTCTCTGGTCGGTGGTTCACGCCCCTAATGGCCGATAGTCTCGAAACCAATGCAAGTCTTGTAGTGCGCAGCTGCTGTATTTTTTTGACAGCAAGTATGCTGCTGTTCAGAAGCGTCGTTTGAGTTCTTGGTTGGCTTTTAGCCCATGGCCTTGGACTGGACAGTGCCTCATTGAGTTAGGAAGGTCATGTTTTCGACCGTTCGTCATTTGGATCATTTTTGAGGTCGTACGAGAATTTACGGTGCAATGTGCCAAATTGACTCTCGAAAGAGCGTTTCGTGTTTTGGCCTCCATTCCACCTAGATTTCGACCCTATCATTTTAGGAACATTATTTTATGATTTTTCAGCGTATTTTAATCATGACTATACGTCGGTTCAGGTTGGCTCGGAGTCATGATTAAATGCGAAGTCATTAGGCGTCATAGTCGCATCTTTTGAACGTAAATTGCATAGTTGGTCATGTTTAAACTATTGCATATTTTTCATGGCACAGTTAGGTTGCAGCGAGCCTGGGGGACGATCCAATCCAATCCAGTTGGTAAAATTACAGGAATTTTCATTACGCCAGTTAATTATTTTACGTGCATTAAATAGAAAATGATTATTTTTGAGATTTATGCGATATGGCTTGTGGTTCATTCACTATGTGGGAGTGTTATTTTATACGGTCGCCAGTGACCGATCAGTTCAGTATGGTACCACCCGGTCGCCAGTGACCGGCCAGCTCAGTTCAGTTTCAGCCTCCCCGGTAGCCAGTTACCGATCAGTTCAGCTTAGTGCAGTGGCCACAGGCGTAAAACATAATCTCAACAGAAAATTTTATCAGTTATTTCAGTACAGGCTCCAAGGAGCAAATATTTTTACAGTGACTTCCAGTTCAGTTATGCACGTATTATAATTGCTCAGTACAGATTATTTTCAGTATGCCTCAGGACATGATATTTTATCACATGCATATTTTAAATTCAGATTTTTACTCGTTACCTGCGATTTATGCATGCTGAGTCTTTAGGCTCACTAGACTTGATTGTTGTAGGTACTGATGAGGCCAGGGCCGAGGGCGGGGACCAGTGAGCCAGCTTGGGTCGGCAGTAGTGGCACCCGAGGACCTCAGAGCAGCAGTTGTTATTTTCTTCGCAAACAATTTTTATTAGTTGTTGGATATTTTTAAATCGTTGTTGTTGGCAAAACTTTGATTTTCTTCCGCTGCAATATTTTGAAATATTGAACTTGATTCACCAGTGATTTTATGAATGAGGCCATTTAAGTTCTTTTAAAAAGAAAATTTTTAATTTTCCGCAAATTTTCAAGAAAGGAGTTTTAGGTCCTTCACACCCGCGGTCGAATCATCAGCGCACCCGCGGTCTTCACTTCCGTGTCAAATTTGCTAGTTATCTTAATTAAGCCTTTTTACACTACTTTTTCATGCTTTATTGATTATATATGCATTGTATCAGACCATGAACGAAATAATTTCAGACTTTAAACATATTATTGGAGATTTCTCTCAATACTCAAGGCATTTTGCTTTGATCTTCAACACAAATCAAACTTATCAAAGATTGTATCTTTGTGGCGTTTGTCGATTGTTTCTCGCACGGATTGTCAAAACAAGTTCTTTGAAGGTTCGTTCGATTGTTATTATCGTTGATATTTGTTGCTAAGTTATAATCGCTTAGAGGTGAATATCACAAATCGTTACTTGTTTCAAAAGATCGGGACAACCTAATCGATTCTTGTTCATTATTGAATTGAGGGTGCGATTTCAATATTCGTGCTTGCTTTTCATTCGTACGAGGTTTCGTATCATTTGGTATCAGAGCTTTGGCTCATTGAATTCAAGTATGTATCTTGTTCTTAATTTTCAGATCTGTCTAAAATTTTGTTCTGTTAGCAGATCTGTGGTATCCTTTCGTTTCTTTTGTCAAATCTTTCTATTTATATAAAATTTATATAAGAAAAGAAAAATATAAATTTCATTCTGTTATCAGATCGGTGTTATTCCTACGTTTCTGTTTTCAGATCTGTATAATCCTTTGTTCTGTTTTCAAATCTGTGTTATTCTAGTGTTCTTGGCTTTGTGCAATCCAAGTGAGACAGTTGCAAGTGTCACGAGTTGAATCTTGATAGTTTGGTATACAAATATAAAGATTGATCACATCTTTGAGAGAACTATCACATTCGAGTGAAAATATTTGAGTGAGAGTGTTATTTCTTTGGAGTGATTGTGAGAATTTGGGTGAGGAACATCTTTTATTTCTACTAACATTTTCTTGCAGGTACAAAATCTGAATATAAAATGGAGAGGGAAGTACGAGAAAGGTCGAACCAAGGGTTGTCTAAGGTTCAAATGGAGGCGTTATTTGGGCATTTTAGTAGAATGATGAGGGCCGAGTTGGCTCCTTTATATGAGAGGTTGGATAGGCTTGAAGTTAGCACTAGTGAAAATAAATCTAAACCTAAAGGTTTGGGTACAGTCGAAGAAGAAGAGGATGATTATGAATTAGGAGAAGAAGAGGAGAGTCAAAACGAGAACTGGGGTAGGAGCGGAAGAGGTAGAGGATTTGGTAGGGGAAAAAGAGAAGCGTTACGAGGTAGGTACGATGATGGGAATAAGGAAGATAATAACATAGCTAGCATTAAGATGAAAATTCCGTCGTTCCATGGTATGTCGGATCCAGAGGCTTATTTAGAATGAGAAAAGCGAGTTGAATTTGTGTTTGATTGTCACCATTATTCTGAACTCAAAAAGGTTAGGTTGGCCGTGGTTGAGTTTGTTGATTATGCACTTATTTGGTGGGATCAATTAGTAACCACTAAGAGAAGATGCAATGAGAGGCCTATAGAAACTTGGGCTGAGATGAAGAGCGTAATGAGAAAGAGGTTTGTACCAAATCACTACTATAGAGAAATGTTTAAGAATTTAAAAACTTTGAGACAGGGTGTAAAGAGTGTTGAGGACTACTATAAAGAGTTGGAAGTAGTCATGATTAGAACAAATATATATGAGGATAGTGAGGCTACTAAGGCTCGTTTTCTGTGTGGTTTGAACAGGGAAATTCAAGACCAAGTGGAGCTTAGACATTACTTGGATCTAGATGAAATGGTGCAGATGGCGATAAAAATGGAGCAACAACTCAAGAGGAGAGGAGTTGGCCGTACCACACAATATGAGAATACATCAACACCTTGGCGTTCCAATGTTGTTAAACGTGAAGAAAGCAAGGTAGTGGTCAAACCAAAAGTTGACATTAAATAGGAGGCGCCTAAGCAGGGAGTGCAAGGTAAACCTGAAACTCCTATTAATCGTTCTAGAGATATTAAATGTTTTAGGTGTCAAGGAGTTGGTCATATTGCTAACCAATGTCCAAATAAAAGGGTGATGGTGTTGAATAATTATGGGGAGTATGAATCTCATAGTGAGGGAGATGATGGAGAGGATGAAGATGAGATGCCTGCATTAGAGGATCCTGATGAGGGATATGAGGAAATTATGGGCGAAGCATTAGTGACTAGGCGTATAATGAGTACCCAAGTCAAGGAAGAAGAAACTAACCAAAGGGAAAACTTATTCCATACTAGGTGTTTTTTCAATGGCAAGGTTTGCAATCTTATTATAGATGGAGGAAGTTGTACCAATGTTGCTAGTTTTGAGATGGTTGAAAAATTGAGCTTGCCTACTTTGAAACATCCTCAACCATATAGGCTACAGTGGTTGAATGACTGTGGTGAAGTGAAAGTGAGCAAACAAGTCTTGGTTGCGTTTTCGATTGGGAAGTATATTGATGAGGTGTTATGTGATGTGGTGCCAATGCATGCTTGTCATATTTTTTTAGGGAGACCATGGCAATATGATAGGCAAGTGACACATGATGAGTTTAAAAATAGATATTTTTTTGTACTCAAGAAAGAACCCATTGTTTTACTTCCTTTGTCCCTAAAACAAATCATGGAAGACCAACGACAAAAGAAAAAAAGAGATGAGGCTGAAAGAAAGAGTGAAAAGAAAAGTGAGGTGGCCTTAAACAAAGAAGAAAAAGATATGGTCAAAAAAATAAGTGATAAAAAAAATGTTGAGATGACCATTGAGATAAAAAAAGAGGGAAAAGAAAATGAGAGGAAAGAGGTCAAAAAGAAAACATATATGGTCCAAAAGAGTGATATGAAAAAATTGTTGCACACACATGATACACTTGTGTTGATTCTTTACAAAGAGATTCTCTTTAACACAAGTGATATAGCCGGAAATCTTCCGAGCATTGTTGTTTCCCTTTTGCAGGAGTTTGATGATATATTTCCGGAGGAGCTACCTCAAGGAATACCACCATTGAGGGGGATTGAGCACCAAATTGATTTTGTGCCCGGAAGTGCATTGCCAAATCGTCCAGCTTATAGAAGCAATCCGGATGAGACTAAGGAGCTTCAGCGACAGGTAAGTGAATTGTTAGATAGGGATTTTGTGCGTGAGTCCATGTCTCCTTGTGTTGTACCTGTTTTATTAGTTCCTAAGAAAGATGGATCATGGCGAATGTGTGTAGATTGTAGGGCAATCATTAATATAACCATCAAGTATAGGCATCACATACCTAGACTAGAAGATATGTTAGATGAGTTGCATGGTGCATGTATTTTTAATAAGATTGATTTAAAAAGTGGTTATCACCAAATTAGAATGAGGGAAGGTGATGAGTGGAAAACGGCATTTAAAAGCAAATATGGGTTATATGAGTGGATGGTCATGCCTTTTGGCTTAACTAATGCTCCTAGTACTTTTATGAGGTTGATGAATCATGTTTTGCGTGCTTACATTGGGAAATTTGTTGTGGTTTATTTGATGATATTCTTGTGTATAGCAAAGATTTAGAAGAGCATGTTGAGCATTTGAGATTTGTACTGATCACACTTAGGGATGAACATTTATATGCTAATCTTAAGAAATGTGATTTTTGTACAAGCAAAATTGTCTTTCTTGGTTTTGTGGTAAGTTCACAGGGGATACAAGTGGATGAGAACAAGATATGTGCTATTCGAGATTGGCCAACGCCTGCTAATGTTAGTCAAGTTCGAAGCTTTCATGGTATAGCAAGCTTCTATAGGAGGTTATTAAAAGATTTTAGCACACTGGCGACACCAATGACGGCGGTGATTAAGAAAAACGTTCCATTTCATTGGGGCGAGGAACAAGAGAAGTCTTTTAATATTATTAAACAAAAATTAATTAATGCGCCTTTACTTGTTTTACCTGATTTTTCTAATACTTTTGAAATTGAATGTGATGCCTCAAGTGTAGGTATTGGAGGAGTTTTGATGCAATGAGGACGACCAATGGCGTACTTTAGTGAGAAACTCAATGGAGCAGCGCTGAACTATCCAACGTATGACAAGGAGTTGTACGCGCTTGTGAGGACTTTGGAGATGTGGCAACACTACTTGAGGCCTAAGGAATTTGTGATCCATACCAATCATGAGTCTCTAAAGTACCTTAGGGGACAACAGAAACTGAACAAGCGGCATGCTAAGTGGGTGGCATTCATAGGAACATTTTCCTACATAATCAAGTACAAACAAGGTGAGGATAATGTAGTGGCCGACGCACTATTACGGAAATACGTACTAATCTCTACCTTGGATTCAAAAATCTTGGGATTTGAACATGTGAATGAATTGTATGCGATGGATGAGGATTTTAAGGAAGTATTTGAAACATGTATGTAGGTCCACATGATAAATTTTATTTGCATAATGGGTATTTATTTAGAAAAGATAGATTGTGCATTCCTAAGTCATCAATTCGTGAATTACTTGTGAGGGAGGCACATGGTGGTGGTTTGATGGGGCACTTTGGTGTGGCTAAAACTTTGAGTTGTTTGCATGAGCATTTTTATTGGCCGCATATGAAACGTGATGTTGAACGTGTTTGTGAAAAATGCATTATTTGTAGACAAGCTAAGTGTAGAACACAACCACATGGATTGTATACGCCACTTCCTGTTCCTAGTGAACCTTGGATTGATATTTCTATGGATTTTGTTTTAGGTTTGCCAATGACTAAGAAGGGGAGGGATTCAATATTTGTTGTTGTTGATAGATTCTCTGAGATGGCACATTTTATTGCTTGTCATAAAATCGATGATGCATCAAATATTGCGGATTTGTTCTTCAAGGAAGTCGTTAGGTTACATGGTATGCCTAGGACTATTGTATCTGACCGTGTTGTTAAATTTTTGAGTTACTTTTGGAAAACTTTGTGGGCTAAACTTGGCACAAAACTGTTGTTTTCTACTACATGTCATCCTCAAACGGATGGACAAACTGAAGTTGTTAATAGAACTCTAGGGACACTTTTGCGTGCTATACTCAAAAAGAACTTGAAAAATTAGGAATAATGTTTGTCATTTGTTGAGTTTGCTTATAACCGTAGCGTGCATTATACTACGAATTATTCACCATTTGAGATTGTTTATGGTTTTAATCTTTAACTCCTTTGGATTTGATGTCTTTGCCTGTGAGTGAAAGGTTGAACATGGATGGCAAGAAGAAAGCTGAATTCGTTAGAAGTTTGCATGAGAAGGTCAAGAATAACATCGAGAAGAAGAATTTACAATATACGAAGCAAGCCAACAAGGGGAGGAAAAAGATGGTTTTTGAAAAGGGAGATTGGGTGTGGTTGCACTTATGAAAGGAAAGATTTCCAAAAAAACGACGTTCGAAACTCTTACCTAGGGGTGATGGACCATTTCAAGTGCTTGAAAAGATCAACGACAATGCCTACAAATTAGACCTACCAGGTGAGTACAATGTCAGTTCTACTTTTAATGTTAGTGATCTTTCGTTGTTTGATGTAGGAGATGATCAAGATTTGAGGACAAATCCTTTTCAAGAAGGGAATAATGATGCAAACGTGGTTGATCAAGCACCAAAGAAAGCATGGGAGTCGTTGGAGTTGCCCGAAGGACCTATAATGAGGGGACGTAGCAAGAAGTTTAAAGAAGCACACTTCAAGGACTCATGTTGAACTACCAAGGAGGAACTACAAATTGGGTGACTAAATTAGAGGAGGTTGGGAATGATGGGATTAATATTGGAGGTCTTTGGAATGTTATTCAAGTGCAATTGCCGAAGGTCCAGCGCACCCGCGCTAAAACAGGGACCGCACCCGCGGTCCATGATAATCGAATTTAAAAAAAATTCCCGAAGCTGCACCGCACCCGTGGTCGTATCATCAGCGCACCCTCGGTCTTGACTTCCGTGTCAAATTTGCTAATCTCGAAGCTTCACCGCACCCGCGGTCGAATCATCGGCGCACCCGCGGTCTTCACTTCCGTGTTAAATTTGCCAGTTATCTTAATTAAGCCTTTTTACACTACTTTTTCATGCATTATTGATTATATATGCATTGTATCAGACCATGAACGAAATAATTTCAGACTTTAAACATATTATTGGAAGATTACTCTCAATATTCAAGGCATTTTGTTTTGATCTTCAACACAAATCAAACTTATCAAAGATTGTATCTTTGTGACGTTTGTCGATTGTTTTTTGCACGGATTGTCAAAACAAGTTCTTTGAAGGTTCGTTTGAAATTCGATTGTTATTATCGTTGATATTTGTTGCTAAGTTATAATCTCTTAGAGGTGAATATCACAAATCGTTACTTGTTTCAAAAGATCGGGACAACATAATCGATTCTTGTTCATTATTGAATTGAGGGTGCGATTTCAATATTCGTGCTTGCTTTTCATTCGTACGAGGTTTCGTATCAAGTATGGCACGGTATGAGCCTCTGTCAAAACATCTCGCCAAATGTCATTACCACTGGGAACACATATCCGACCTCTCCACGTTAACAAATCATCAGTGTTCATCGTAAACTCTGTATTTCCTTTCTTATCAGCTTTGGATTGCAATTCCATCAATTGATTATCATTAGGCTGCTCCTGACGTATCCTATCTGTCAATGTAGGTCGAATAACCAAAGCTGAAAGTCTAGCTGTGGGGACCCGTACGCTAATTCATTTCTTAATCGTCTGTGGGAATAATGCGGAACGTAATGGAATTCATTCGAATATATACATCGAAAACAAAGTACAAGTCTTGTACCGTATACAGTCATTTAAAACTAAGGTTTAACAAATACATATCAAGTGTTCAAACCCTATCTAGAATCCAAGTCCGTAGTCTCCGCTCTACTCACGATCTTTCTTCATCTCCTCGGCACTGCTTGAAAGGGATCGATTTTATGTGTCCGAATTCGCAACGGAAGCAACAAAATTTTCGAAAATCATATTTTCTAGCATAAAATTTGGAGCACCTCAATACTAGTGTGTAGCAAATACAAAAACACAAAAATATGACATTCATAGTGTGTTTAGAAATATACCTATCAATCACAATGGATTGATGATGGCTCCAACCAAGTTGTAAACAACTTGGCTCTGGAAAGGATGAACTTCTACAAGCTTCCTTTGAACACTCCTTGTTCAAAAATCAAGCCCACCACCAACTAGGAAGATCCCTTCATATTTTTCACTAGAAAAATATGAGGATTTTTCTTTGAGAAGAGAATTTTTTATCCAACAATTGAAGAACAAAAAAGAGAAAAATTTGAAGGAGAATTCCTCTTAAATTTCGGCCAACTAGTGATGGAATGGGAGGAGGATGAGTTGTCTTGGTTGTGGGAAAAGTAGTCATCACCCTTTTGCATGCCAAACAATTTTTAATGAAAAAGTATTCCACAACTCTTCAGCTCCCAAGCATGCAAAACCTAGTGGACTTGTAACATTTACAAAGGGCCCATGGACCTTTTTAATTTAATTGTCTCAAACATATTTGAGCCCAATTAAACTTTACTTGATTTTACTCAAGCCCACTAGTTAAATAATTATTTCCAATTGGGCTCTACAAGACCCAATGTTATTTAATTAATTCAATAGTTGAATTAATTTAATTATTTGGACTCTACTAGGCCAACTAGTGTTTAATTAATTCAACACTTGAATTAATTTAATTTAGTTCATAATAATGTTTATGAAAATCACAATTTTCAAATACATTATTCACTTGGCCTACTTTTAATTTAGGAACACATTCATAAATTAAAAATTACATTTCTCTCATAGAAGTCATATTTCTATTTTTCTTTACGCTTATAAACTCATTTATAAGCCGTTCAACACATTGAACTATTTTAACTTCTCAACGGGATCTAAAAAGCTAGCACTTGTGTGGCCCTCAATTGTTCATTGATACAACTAGCCGTAGGTTCACATCTCCATGTGATTCGGACTAAACATGTCCTTATATGAGCATACCCCAATTGCTCCATTTTTACTTATCAACTCCTTGATAACAAGAACGTCAGAACTCAAGTCTGATAGTACCCAACCAATCATGTTAAACGCCTAGCAGTATCGCTTACATGATTCCCTAGATATCAAATGATAGTGCCTGCAAGAACCATTCAATTATGGTTAGCGTACAGTACGGTCCCTTCAACTCATATATTCCGACCGATTCGACAACCATTGGTATATTGAGAGTTGTCAATGAATCGATACTATGTGTCATGTCGTAGTTGCATCGATGGTGTTATCTATGAAACCCATTTCATAATTACCACCATAGTCTGATCAGAGATTTCATACTACATTCACATAGGATATCCATATCCGAAGGTAAGCGGTGAATCCCCGACTACAATGCATCGACTCCTATATGTTTCGACAGAACACCCAATCCTGCCACCTGATGACCCCATGAGAGTCGGTAAACAAGTCAAAGTGTAATTCTAGCACATAGAGTCTCAATGTTGTCCCGGGTCATAAGGACTAATGGTGTACAACCATAAACTAGGACGTTTCTACTCGATAAGTGAGAACTACTTGGAAAGTCCTTAATGGAGGGTTGTTCAGTGAACTCTACCAGGAGCACCTATCTGGATGCTCGGACATCACAATGTCCCCTACCAATGAAACATGGTACTCACATCGCAGATACTAGTCTCAAACTCGAGCGGCCTATATCCTTCTTAGCGGCGGCTGAATCGACTAGGAACTGTTTAGAACATACAGTATTCAAAATATGAGTTTCATGATACTCATCATATGAGCATCTCATATTCTTTCTACAATTTGTATATTCAAGGACTTTATCTATACAAATAGCATGGGTATACAGATAAAGATGTGCCAAAACAATAATTTCAAATATTATTAAAATAAAGACTGTTTATACATAGAGTTTCATTGTGAACACTCGGCCAACACTTGGCTCGACGTGCACCTACTCTAACAATCTCCCACTTGAACTAGAGCCAACTACCCATATGCTTCAAACCCATCAATTCGCGATGCTACTCGAATAATGGTCCAGGTAAAGGCTTAGTTAGCGGATCAGCAACATTATCTGCGGAGCCGACTTTGTCAATCGAGACATCTCCTCTTTCCACAATCTCTCAGAGGATGTTGTACTTTCTCAATACGTGTTTGGATTTCTGATGAGGCCTTGGCTCCTTTGCTCGAGCAATGGCTCCCGTGTTGTCACAAAACACCGGGACAGGAGAAACTCCATTAGGAATGACGCCCAACTCTTGGACGAAATTCCTCATCCAAACAGCCTCCCTTGCTACATCTGATGCAGCAATGTATTCAGCCTCTGTGCTGGAATCCGCAGTATTGTCTTGCTTGGAACTCTTCCAAGAGACAGCAGCACCATTGAGCATGAATACAAACCTAGAGGTTGACTTCGAGTCATCGATATCGCTTTGGAAGTTAGAGTCGGTATAGCCTTCCAATTTCAGTACCCCACCCCCATAGACCAAAAACAATTCATTGGTCCTTTTAAAATACTTGAGGATATCTTTCACAGCTTTCCAATGTGGAAGACCAGGGTTCGATTGATATCTACTCACTACACATAGTGCGAAAGCCACGTCAGGACGTGTAGATATCATCTCATACATGATGCTACCAATCACAGATGCATATGGAATGTGTGTCCTCGCCGCTATCTCTGCATCAGTCTTGGGAGACATAGACTTGGATAGGGACACGCCATGACACATTGGTAGATGTGCTCTTTTGGTAAATCCATTTACACCCTATAGGAACAATTCCCTCAGGTGGATCCACGAGATTCCACACTTGGTTCGAATGCAAGGAATTCATCTCAGATTCCATTGCTTCAAGCCACTTGGATGAATCGGCATCAGATAACGCTTCCTTGAAGGTCCTTGGATCACATCCATGGTTAGGCTCATCATGGCCCTCTTCAAGAAGCAGACCATAACTCATAGGTGGTCTTGAGACTCTCTCGGATCTTCTAGGAGCTTGTATCTTCTCTCTTGGCTCTTCGGGTGTGGTTTCTACAATTGTGGGTGTCTCTCGAACCTCTTCGAGTTCTATCATCTCTCCTTTTCTATCCAATAAAAATTTCTTTTCCAAAAAGGTTGCATTCCTAGAAACAAACAGCTTCGTTTCTTGGGGATGATAGAAATAGTATCCATCATAATTCTTTGGATATCTCACAAAGTAACATAAAATGGATCGACTATCCAATTTATCTCCCACTACCTGCTTCACATAAGCAGGGCACCCCCATATTCTAAGATAAGAATACTTGGGAGGCTTACCCATCCCTATCTCATATGGTGTCTTATCAACTCCCTTTGAATGGACATTGTTCAAAAACAGTGTCGCTGTCTCAAGCGCATATCCCCAAAAGGATGGCGGCAACTCCGTGAACCCCATCATAGACCAAACCATGTCCATCAAAGTCCGGTTACGACGCTCCGAAACACCATTGAACCGTGGTGTAGCGGACGGAGTCTACTGCGAGAGAATCTCATTCTCCCTAAGATACTCTTGGAACTCGGCACTCAAGTACTCACCACCTCGATCCGATCGAAGTGACTTGATGCTTCGTCCCATATGTTTCTCTACTTCACTTCTGAATTCTTTGAACCTTTCAAAGGCTTCAGATTTGTATTTCATCAAATACACATACCCATACCTCGAAAAGTCATCGGTAAGGTGATGAAGTAGGCATGTCCATGCTTAGTGGTGATGTTAAGCGAACCGCACACATCGGTATGGATCAAATCCAATAACCCTTTGGCTCGCTCCACGTGGCCCTTAAAGGGAATTTTGGTCATCTTTCCTTTTAGACAGGATTCACAAGTCGTGAGAGCATTAATATCAGACATATCAAACATGCCTACTCCCACTAGCTTGTTCATCCTTCTTAGGGAAATATGTCCTAATCGAGCATGCCACAATTGTGCCGAATTTAGAGTAACTTGTTTTTGCTCGTTTGTTGTTGTTATTTCTTAGACATTGTTTAGTGGAATATCTTTCAATTTTAAGTTATAGAGATCGTTTTCAAGTTCTCCAGTACCAATTAAACATTCATTCTTGTAAATGTTGCAAACACCTTTGCTAAATAAACAAGAATATCCATCATGTTTTCACCAAATCAGGTACAAACAAAACATCTCTTTAAATCAACTTAAAATCATTGTTCATCAATAAGTAAACATCTCCTACAGCCTTGGCAGCAACTCTTGCTCCATTGTCCAACCTCAAGAAGGTCTCACCTTCCCTAAGTTTCCTACTTCTTCTCATCCTCTGTAAATCATTACAAAGTTGTGAGCCACAGCTGGTATCCAATACCCAAGAAGTAGAGTTAATTGAAATGTTTACTTCAATATAGAACATACCGTTTCCAGAACTCTTCTGGGCAAGATATTCTCTGCAGTTACGCCTCCAATGTCCAGGCCTTTTGCAGTGATGACAAAAATCAGCAGTCTTGTCAGTCTTTACTGGTGTGGCTGCCACAACGGGATTCGGAGCTTGCCTCTTCAAGGGCACGTTCTTCTTGGGACGTTGGAAAGAATGTTTCTTTCCCTTCCCAGGTGGACCGGTCTTCGTACCAGATGAAGAGCCCACAAAAGAACCGGCTTCTCTTTCTTGATGGTGGACTCAAAGGTCACAAGCATGTTCACCAACTCCTCAAGGGTCGGCTCCATCTTGTTCATGTTGAAGCTCACCTCAAAAGGATCAAATGAGCTAGGCAGCGATAACAGCAACACGTCGGTGGTCAACTCCAAAGGCAATATCAAATCCATGCGAACGAGCTTGTCAACGAGCCCAATCATCTTTAGGCCATGCTAATGGACCGGGGCCCCATCTCGCATGCGCAAAGTGATCAGCTCCTTGACGGTAGCATGCCTAAGAGGCCGTGTTTGCTCTCCAAAGAGCTCCTTGAGGTGCAAATGAATGTCATCAGCACTCTTTGCATCCTCAAAACGCCTCTGCAACTCATCATTCATAGAAGCCTGCATATAACACCTGGCCTTCAAGTCATGGTCACACCAATCCTTGAAGGTCTGCAATTCCTCAGGAGTGCATCTAGTCGGAGCCTCAGCAGGGGGCGACTCAGTCAGTGTATATGCAATCTTTTCCTAGTTCAAGACGATTTTCAGATTTCTTAGCCAAGTGATGTAATTAGGTCCGGTTAATACGTGTTTTTCAATTATGGCAGAAAGCGGATTGCGAATTGAAGACATTGTCAAATTTTGTACTGAAAAGTAAAACAGATAAATGTTAATGACTATTTTAAAATATTTAGTAAGATATAAAGTATGGACTTTTACTTTATAAATTTTCGCTCCCACTGTTTTGACATTTTCACTACCCTCTAGTGAAAATGGGAAACTCCTTTCCTCAGTAGGTACGTAAAGTCCAATTAGCGAATTATGATCCCTTATAATATCAGCCAATCATAATCCCTAAAAGGTAGTTTCCAATTGCATCACAATGCAACCCTCTACGTAAACTTTTGTCTCACGTTTGATTAGGACCCAATAATATGACGTCGTTCATCTTCACGTGTCAAGCCTTACCCACTGATTTTGAACCTTAATGGACGATCGCCATGAGTTCCCCCAATAATTTGAGCCGAAATCATGGGAGTTCCACGTAGTTCATATCACCATGTCAGTGGATGTCACAGCTTTCCGGCACCCAGGGCCCCCCCAATAATATGAGCCGAGCCCCGAGTACGGGTAGCGTTCATCATGCACCCATTGTCGATGGAAGACATGGAAACTATAAACAAATTTATAATTTCCCTTTTCGAGCTTGATATTAATTTTGAATCTTATTCAAAATGAGGATTTTTTAATTTTGAAAGGTCTCATCATTAATTTTATTTAAAAGCTCGCCATGTTTGATCGTATGTTTGCCAGATTCATGCAACTTTGTTATTATCACAATAATAACGCACATAATCATTATTTATAACATATCATGCATATATTATAAACTGTAAACAAAACAAGGATGATCAATCGCCCCAATACTAATGGCCCGTGTGAGCTAAACACGGGCCTAGGTCCAATCCTAGGGTAATGCAAGGGATGCAAATGCAACTATTACATTAGCTTCCAATATTTACATGTCTTCGATCTTCATAATCATCATGACCACCATGTTCCAATCTTGATCATCCACTATAATAATATTTACAAATAAATATCCATGGCAAATAGGGATACATCTCATGGGGGTGGGAACGGGCCATAAACCAAGTCCACTTTAAATTTGATAATTATTACAATCATTAAACACAAAATATCCTAGCATACACCTAGCAAATTGGGTTTGGGCTATTGATCATCTTTCATGCATAATATCACATATCATACACCATCAATTAATTATCACAATAATTAATTTATCCAATATTATATATCTTGAACCAATCACTAACCGCCACGATTATAAACTAAATTAACAAAGTATACAAACACCTTTGTCTACTTTCCAATTAATTTATTTATAACCTAATTTCTTGTAAATCACAATTTACTATAAATAATTAAAGTCCAACTTCAATTATTTATTTTATGAGAAAATATTTGGAACTTTTGTAAATTTAAACTTAAGGGCCCAAAAATATTTTGGCCCATTTAAATTCACAAATATGTTAGCCATCTAATGGCCCAACAACTCAAGGCCCATGACACTTTGATATTTCAAAATACATTTTGAAAACCCTAGCCGTCATCGCCGTCGCCCGAGCTCCGTCGCCAAATTCCGGCAAACAACAAATTTTTATTTTTTTTTTCAATGGGGGGTTCGGGCAGCCACTCGGGCTGCCCGAAATGGGCGGCAACAAGCTGCCCGAAATCCCCTCTCAAAAACCTTGATTTTTGTTGCAAATATTTCATCTCATGCGGTTAGAAATCGACCTCAATATAATATTATGTATATGCTACACAAACTAGTACCTTTAGCTCTGATACCACTTGAAAGGGATTGATTTTATGTGCCCGAAAGCGCAACGGAAGTTCAAAATTCTTTTCTAGGGCTTAAAACCGAAATTTTGAGTAAAAATTGAACACCTTTGTACTAGTGTGTAACATATACTAAACACCTTTGTCATACATAGGGTGTTAAGAAAGTACCTATCAACCTTTTGAGGTTGATGATGGCTCCAACCAAGTTGTAAACAACTTGGCTCTTGAAAGGATGAACTTCTACAAGCTTCCTTTGAACACTCCTTGTTCAAAAATCAAGCCCACCACCAACTAGGAAGATCCCCTCATATTTTGCACTAGAAAAATATGAGGATTTTTCTTTGAGAAGAGAATTGTTTCTCCAACAATTGAAGAAAAAAAAGGAGAAAATTTTGAAGGAGAATTCCTCTTAAATTTCGGCCAACTAGTGATGGAATGGGAGGAGGATGAGTTGTCTTGGTTGTGGAAAAAGTAGTCATCACCCTTTGCATGCCAAACAACTTTTAATGAAAAAGTATTCCACAACTCTTCACCTCCCAAGCATGCAAAACCTAGTGGACTTGTAACATTTACAAATGGCCCATGGACCTTTTTAATTTAATTGTCTCAAACATATTTGAGCTCAATTAAACTTTACTTTATTTTACTCAAACCCACTAGTTAAATAATTATTTCCAATTGGGCTCTACAAGGCCCAATGTTATTTAATTAATTCAACACTTGAATTAATTTAATTATTTGGACTTTTCTAGGCCCACTAGTGTTTAATTAATTCAACACTTGAATTAATTTAATTTAGTCCATAATAATGTTTATGAAAATCACAATTTTCAAATACATTATTCACTTGGCCGACTTATAATTTAGGAACACATTCATAATTAAAATTACATTTCTTTCATAGAAATCATAATTCTATTTTTCTTTACGCTTATAAACTCATTTATAAGCCGTTCAACACATTGAACTATTTTAACTTCTCAACGGGATCTGAAAAGCTAGCACTTGTGTGGCCCTCAATGGTTCATTGATAAAACTAGGCGTGGGTTCACATCTCCATGTGATTCGGACTAAACATGTCCTTATATGAGCATACCTCAATTGTTCCATTCTTACTTATCAACTTCTTGATTACAAGAACGTCAGAACTCAAGTCTGATAGTACCCAACCAATCATGTTAAACGCCTAGCAGCATCGCTTACATGATTCCCTAGGTATCAAATGATAGTGCCTGCAAGAACCATTCAATTATGGTTATCGTACAGTACGGTCCCTTCAACTCATATATCCCAACCGATTCGACAATCATTGGTATATCGAGAGTTGTCAATGAATCGATACTATGTGTCATGTCGTAGTTGCATCGATGGTGTAATCTATGAAACCCATTTCATAATTACTACCATACCCTAATCAGAGATTTCATACTACATACACATAGGATATCCATACCCGAAGGTAAGCGTTGAATCCCTGACTACAATGCATCGACTCTTATATGTTTCGACAGAACACCCAACCCTGCCACCTAATGACCCCATGAGAGTCGGTAAACAAGTCAAAGTGTAATTCTAGCACATAGAGTCTTAATGTTGTCCCGGGTCATAAGGTCTAATGGTGTACAACCATAAACTAGGACGTTTCCACTCGATAAGTGAGAACCACTTGGAAAGTCCTTTATGGAGGGTTGTTCAGTGAACTCTACCAGTAGCACCTATCTGGATGCTCAGACATCACAATGTCCCCTACCAATGAAACATGGTACTCACATCGCAGATACTATTCTCAAACTCGAGCGGCCTATATCCTTCTTAGCGGCGGCTGAATCGACTAGGAACTGTTTAGAATATACAGTATTCCAAATATGAGTTTCATGATACTCATCATATTAGCATCTCATATTCTTTCTACTATTTGTATATTCAAGGACTTTATCTATGCAACTAGCATGAGTATACAGATAAAGATGTGCCAAAACAATAATTTCAAATATTATTATAATAAAGACTATTTATACATAGAGTTTCATTGTGAACACTCGGCCAACACTTGGCTCGACGTGCACCTACTCTAACACTGCTCTGTGGCATGTTTCCCTCCACAAGTTCTGCAGTAGGCTCCTGTATAACTCTGGCCCTGACTGATCTGTTTCGAGCCACTAGAACTGGATGAACTGCTTCCAGATCTCTTAAACTGCTTCCCTCTGGTTTTAAGGAAATCTTTTTTTCCACCACTGCTGCTGCCATTTTCAAACCGGGGAGGTGGTTTCTGTGGTCTCTGTGCTAGAGGCACAAACGAAGCTCCCTTCTGTCTCATCAGACCAGCTTCAGCTCTCTTGGCTCTGTTCAAGGCATCACTAAAATTGTTCGGTCGCCCCATATTCACCAATGTAAATATTTCAGGATTTAGGCCATTAATGAACTGATCCGTAATAACTTCATCGTTTTCAGCCACATGTGGAGCAAATCTCAACAAGGTAGAGAACTTGGCCACATACTCCTCGATGTTCAGCTGACCCTGTCTCAAATCAGCAAATTCTGCATCTTTGTCCTTCCGATACGACATTGGAAAGAATCTCTAATAAAATTCGATTTTAAAGACATTCCAGGTAATAGTCGTACCTCGATGCTCCAACGCTCTCTTCGTCGTAATCCACCAATTCTTTGCGACGTCATTCAATTGGTGCCCAATCAGTTTCACTCTCCGCTCATCGGTGTAATCCAATGACTCAAACAGCATCTCAATGTCATCTAGCCAACTCTCACAATCCTCTGAAGTCTCAGTACCTTTCAGAGTCGGTCGATGGAACGACTGAAATCTCTTCAGCAATGTTTCCATCGGCGTTGCTGTCACATCCATTGGAGGATTCGAAGTGCTACCATGTTCTTGTATTCTTCGAGGAGGCATATCTGATTACCAAAAGAGTCAGCAACCAAACACAGCAAATCTATTTCAGTCCTCCTCTGATCATCTTACTGCTGATCAAGAATCGGTTCTGATTCATTCTCAATAACACATGTTTCCAAATCAAGTCAGATAAACATGCATTATAAAGCAGTAGAACATGCTAGCAATCAAAAGCAAGAAAGAAAACTCAATCTACCTCGCTCTCTAGCTTCTATCTCAATCTAAAGGATCTATCGCTTTGTTGTGGGGACCCGGACGCTATTTCATTTCTTAATCGTCTGTGGGAATAATTAAATCAATTATAATAAACAGGTTTTAAATTTTTTTTTAACATACAAGTGTCAAATGCGGAACGTAATGAAATTCATTCGAATATATACATCGAAAACAAAGTACAAGTCTTGTACCATATACAATAATTTAAAACTAATGTTTAACAACTACATATCAAGTGTTCAAACCCTATCTAGAATCCAAGTCCGTAGTCTCCACTCTACTCACGATCTCTCTTCATCTCCTCGACCCTGATCTTGTCCCACCTGTTGCCATGCACACATACAAACACAACAACAGTCGGATAACTCCGATGAGAAATACATCCCAGTATAAATCAACGATACTTGCAATCATATAATCAATATAAAGCATGAAACAGATATAAGTAATATGTATCAAAATCTGAAAAAATAATTCAATATAAATCTGTTAATCAACTCCTGACTCTATATCTCAGACTAGACTCATTCCTAGTCTAGGGATCCCGGTTTCCAGATGTTGGCATACTATATCAAATTTCAGTAAACGAAGTAAATCCACCTCTAATCAAACATCGATATAAACCAAACATCTAGTGTCTTGACCTATTCGTCACAGACTTTGGCAACCTCTGCCAATCATTATTCGGTGACAATGTGCAATGGGTCAGTGACGATTCCATCACCATCAGGCCCGTCTGTCACAAGACCAATCGTCTAATACAAGTTTTCTATAAATCAATAGAACAAGCAAATCAATCCAATCAATGCACACAATAACAATAAGTATGTGGTTTAGGGAAACTCAAGTATTTCACACTCGAGTCATTCTCCCAGTTCGACATTGACTTATACCTTTCTTTAATAGTAGTTCTTACAACGTTCAAGTCTGGAATTCGAAGTCTGTCAATACTAAATCTGCCAATGACAATATCAAGAAGTACAATATCAATATACTGCTCAAATCAATACCGAATCTGATCAATCTGAATCTAACTGAAAATCAACGGCATAACGATATAATCCTGATATCCCCGTCAGTACAATATCACCAGATATTAATTACAATCCATAACCAATATCCAATATAACGTGTAATCAATTAATGATCCACATCTATTCAATATCAATCGATATAATCTGAAAAACCATAAAAATTCTATAATCAATCTGTTTTTCAATTTGACTTCGATTCTACGATGTCTAACAAGTCAAGAACAATATAGATAAATCATATCCGATTCTGACAATACCACAATTTCAAATCATACCAAAACGTAACAAAACTTACGTCCAGTTGTAGCCTGCATCGATAGGAACACAGTACTGAAGTAGGATTGAAAATCTAACGGGTGGATTCTTCGCAAATCAAGTTTTAAAATATGAAGAAGCTTTGGGGAACTTCCTTCTCTTCCTTCCGTTTTCTCTGCTGATGAATGAAGGCAAGTTACAATTTTATATACCACATGCATGGCTACAAAACGTGGCATGATTTTCTAAGCAGCACGTCTCGCGCATATGCGCGACCCTACTCGGAGCATATGCGTGAGACCTACTGGTCTCGGCAATAATCTCCTCGGCAACTCGCGCATATGCGCGAACCTCTTCCGCGCATATGCGCGAGGTTCTCTGGAACTATACTCGGCTTCCCATATGACTGGCGCATATGCGCGCACTCAATTCGCGCATATGCGCGAGGTCTTCTGCCCATTTCGCGCATGTGCGCGCATCATGTCGCACATGTGCGTCAATGGTACTTTCCTCGCACCTCACTTCTTGTATTTACTCATCTTTCCCCGGTCCGATCCTTTCTATCTATAATCACGTCAATTATAAATCAATAATCACAGATTAATAGATAAAAATCCTTGGCATTACACTAGCGATGGTCCCTTGCTCTACTATAGCGATCTCACTCCTCTGAAGATCCAATAACAACGGCTTCTGAATCAACGAGCTCAAAGAAGAAACTGACTTGCGGCTCAAAGCATCTGCAACGACATTTGCTTTACCTGGGTGGTAGCTAATGGTTACATCATAATCTTTAACAAGTTCTAACCACCTCCTCTGCCGCATATTAAGTTCCTTCTGTGAGAATAGATATTTCAAGCTCTTGTGGTCTGTGAAAACTTCACATTTCTCGCCATACAGATAATGCCTCCATATTTTCAATTCGAAGACCACTGCAGCCAACTCAAGATCTTGGGTGGGATAATTATTCTCGTTATCCTTCAACTGACGAGAAGCATAAGCGATTACTTTCCCACGCTGCATCAGTACAGCTCCAAGCCCCATCTTTGACGCATCAGAGTATACAATAAAATCTTCAGTACCGCACGGAAGTGCTAGGATAGGGGCTGAGGTCAACTTGTCTTTCAACACTTGAAATCCGTGTTGGCACCCGTTTTTTCACTCAAAATTCACCGCTTTCCTCGTCAGATTGGTTAATGGCAGGGCTATTTTGGAGAAATTGGCAATAAAACGTCGATAATAACCTGCCAAACAAAGAAAATTACGCACCTCAGAGACTGTCGCAGGAATAGGCCATTGTTTAATCGCTTCAATTTTCATGCAATCCACTGCAATGCCTTCTCTCGAAACGATATGGCCCAGAAATGATACTTGCTCTAACAAGAATTCACACTTTTTCAAATTTGCGTATAACTGCAATACAGTTCCGAGATGCTCGGCATGGAGTTCCCGAGTCTTGGAATAAATCAGGATATCATCAATGAAAACGATAACAAAGCTATCCAGATATGGCTTGAAGACCCTGTTCATTAGATCCATGAAGAAAGACGGGGCGTTCGTCAACCCGAATGACATGACTAAGAACTCATATTGGCCATACCTGGTTCTGAATTTAGTTTTAGGGATGTCGGCTTCTCTAACTTTCACCTGATAATAACCAGAACACAGGTCGATCTTTGAAAACACTGTCGCTCCTTGTAGCTGATCAAAGAGATCGTCAATCCTCGGCAATGGATATTTATTCTTGATCGTGGCTTTGTTGATCTCTTTGTAATCGACGCATAACCGCAAAGATCCATCTTTCTTTTTGACAAATAAAACTGGAGCTCCCCACGGAGAAGAACTCGGACGAATAAAGCCTTTATCTAATAGATCTGGCAACCGATTCTTCAGCTCCTTCATTTCAGTCAGGGCCATTCGGTAAGGAGCTTTCGAAATCAGAGCAGAACCTGGAACCACGTCAATCACAAACTCAACTTCACGGTCAGGTGGCAATCCAGGCACATCATTTGCAAATACGTCAGAAAAATCCCGAACTACCTCAATCTCATTTAACTTCATCGTCATCTCAGTATTCACATCTATCACAGCAGCTAAAAACCCCTGAGACCCTTTAGATAACATTTCCTGAGCTTTGAGACAAGAAATACAAGGAGTGCCAAGCGAAATACTTGAACTCTGGAAAATCCGCTATCATCATCTTCTGATAACAAAAGAATCAGGATTTGTGCTTTCTTTAGCCATTGAGAAGATTCTGCCTTGAACCCTATCTTTCCCTTTCTCACCTTTTATCGGACAATTTCTAATGACTTGTCCAACACCTCCACAACGAAAACATCGATTACTTCCAACCAAACACTCACCTGTATGCATTTTGCCACATTTTGGACATACAGGTTGATCATATGCAGGCAGTGGCATAGGAGCTTTGGGTCGATGCTCCTCTTTTCCTTTTCCTCTGAACTTACTCTTACCCTCCCATCCAGAACCTTGGTCCTTAGTAGAAAAATCTTGGCTCTTCAACTGTCTTTCTCTTTCAATTTCCTTCTCGTCCTGCTCAGCCATCCTTGATTTTTCAACAATCTCTTTATATGAAGCAGCTTTAGACATTCGAACACCTTTTTTAATTTCAGCTCGGACACCTCTAAGAAAATGCTCGCCCTTTTCGATGCCATTGCTGGCCAGATATGGGGAAAACTGACACCCCTCTTCGAATTTGAGAATATACTCTTGCATTGACATATTTCCTTGCTTCAGTTCTAGAAATTCCTTCACTTTCTGACTTCGAACATCTCGAGGAAAATATTTGTCGTAGAATAAATCTTTAAACTCCTGCCACTTGAGTGCCGAGACATTAACTGATACCTTGGTGGCATCCCACCAAATCCTCGTCGTCTTGGTCAGTATAAAAATGGCATAGCTGACTCGATCTTTATCTTCAAATCGAAGATAATCATTAATAACCTCCACAGCTTTGACGCATTCCAAGGCGACCATGGGATCAGTCCTACTACCATCAAATTCTGGTGGCTTCATCTTACGAAATCTTTCGTATGCGCCTTCACAACTGGGCTCGGGCCTCACTTGCTCTCTCTCCCTCGCCCTGCATTCTGCATCCGTAAGAGCTGCTGGATTTTCTCGCCATGTACCTTGGCCTGTACTTTTAGTAACTGGCTAAATTCATCAACCACTCTAGATGATGAACGATCCTTCCCCTCTTGTGCTTTACGCTTAGGCGACATGATCCTATGATACATATTAGTTTAAAACCATTTCCACACTAACATATCATAATAATTGAGGCTACACATCCATGTTATATCAAATAATGCAGGTACATACATACCGAATTATCGACAGCAGAGGAAGTCATATGCCAAATCATTGGTCCGAAAATCTTTGCTCTGATAACACTAAATGTAACATTCGTGACTAAAATGCATTATTAGTGCGGAAGCTTTAAAATTTAATTTGGAGAAAATGTGTACTTTTAAAAAATTTTGGCAGCATCTCCCCGTAAATAGGACATGCCAACTGCCTCAAGCAACATATAAACACATGCAAAAGATTTTCATACACATCAGATACCATTTAATATAGTATCTATACATATTTTTAATTCAAATACCAAAACAAGATTTTCAATATTTTCCAAAATAACCAAAAATTCAACACATCAAAATAGCATTCAACCACTATCTCCAAAGTTTGGCATATGCCCTTCTCTCACTTCGACAACTCAGGGATGATCAGTCTTTCTTACCTGTTCCTGCATCACATGAACATAACTGGAATGAGTATAAAACTCAGCAAATGGAATCAATCCTAACAAGATACATATATATCATTTTATTGTTAAACATGAAATGAATAGCCTCAATTTCATTTTTTTGAAAACATTATCCATTTCATTTCATAAACGTTGAATCATCATAATATCATCCGTCAAGAATCATAATATAACAATACATAAGGATGATATTCATTTCATTGATCAACTGAAGAATTGATAGTTCTTATAAGATAGTTCATTCATTGCTAACCCTCTTCGTAAAAGCGAATCTTATAGGAGGGACACGTACCTTTGCATAAAATGCATCTTATAAGAGAGTACATGTTTTCATCGTTAATTGGCCAATTACATTGCGGATTTAGAATTGCCAGAGGCAACACTGTTACTATCACTATTAATCCAATCATTCAATCATATAAAACTTCATTCAAGCATTTTATCGAACATCTTTGAGGCATCATATAAACTTTAACTCCTTTCATTCAAAAATGGATATAATTGCTCTACCATATATACATATTTACTTATATATATCATGAATGGAATTTGAAAGGAGTTAACATCATAAGATCATCAAAACACATACATATAGGATCATGTGATGCATTTAAGAAATGATTCCACTTACAACACTTGGAGCACTTAGTTTCCTAAACGTTGACAGTGATCATACAACAATAAATCCAATAACTAACCATCAACACCCAAATAATAACATTAGATGACCATTTAACCCAATACATCTATCACAACTATCATCCCCTAACTCCAACATCTTCAATAACTAAAGAACAAGAAGAAAAACCACTTACCTTTGCTCCTTTCCCTAGAAAGATGAAGTTCCAACTCCGGATTGAAGATTAATTGCTTGATTGAATGAGAGAAGAAGAAAAAGATGAAGAACCCTAGTTAAGAATCGATGGAAAAGGGAAAGAAAGAGAAGGAAAATGAGGAAAATTGAAGTCTCAATCCATTTTATGCCTTAAAACACCAAAAACAAGCATTTAAACTTTGCTGGGCGCCCGAGTGGACATCTTTTTCCGCTCGGGCGCGGAACTCTCGGCCAAAAACACCAGATTTTTGAAATAGGCCCGCCTGGGCGGACATCATTTTCCGCTCGGGCGTGCTCTGCGCACAGCTACGACAAAGATTGCTTCCGAAACGCCTCTTCCCTTCATAATTAGGAAAAGTGGCAAACATGAAAGTTGTAGCTCTATGTCTTGGCTTGCATCTCTAATGGGCCTGTAAGGCCCGAGATTGCGATTATTGTAATCTGCCATGAATTATGGATAATTGAGATGCAGCTATAGACGGATATGATTACACCGAAAAGACGGAAGAAAACAAGAGTTTTGTGCGAGGACCGAAGGTCTCGCGCATATGCGCGAGCTTTATGGAAGCCATGATGCGCGACCGAACATTGGGCGCACATGCGCGAGATGTCCAGAGAAGTTGGCGCATATGCGCCGAGTAAGGCGCGCATATGCGCGAGTGTAGGTGTTCACGAGACAGTAGGTCTCGCGCATATGCGCGGCGATGGGGCGCGCATATGCGCGAGCTGCCGAGAGCACCAGCGCGGAGACCCGAAGGTCTCGCGCATATGCGCTGAGGGAAGTCGCGCATATGCGCGAGACGTGTTGTGTGAAGAGATGAGCCACCTAGCCTTGCATGCAACGTGGATATATATATATATAAATATATATATATACACAAGCCTTCTTTCTGAATTGAAAAAGAGAAAGAAACGAGAATGGAATTCCAGAGGAAGCTCCAAATTCCTTTGACGTAAAAATTGTGATTTACGAAGAATCTGTCCGTCTGATTTTGAATCCGAGTACAGTACCGAGTTTCTAATGACGACATCTTCAACTGGACGTAAGTTTTGTTACGTTTAAACATGATTTGAAAATATGATGTTGATGGAATTGAATAGAATTCATATAAGATGTTCTTGACATAGTGAACATCGTAGAATCGAAACCGGACGGAAGAATAGATACCGTATGGAATTGTTATGATTTTCGGAAGGAATTGATTGAGATTTGATATCATATTTGTATCATTACTGATTATGAATTGAGATACGATTATTATTATATGTTCTGGATATACTGATCAGTATATAATCGAAGTCAGATCGAAGAACAGACTGTGTATCTAATTGTTATGATTTTCAGAAATAATATGATCGAGATTGTATAGATTTGATATCATGATCTGTTATTATTGAAGATTATGATTGTATTGATATCGATTATGAGCCGTGATATTATATTCTGTGATGTTGAGATTGACGGGGTTATCAAGACTGTATGGTTATGCCGTCGAAACATCAGTAGATTGATATTGATCAGATTCCGTATTAATTGAGATTGTATCGTAATATCGTAGACATGGATCAGAGTATGTTTGATTTGAGTATTGATCAGAACAGGTCTTGAATTGAGTTGTATATTGATACAGTGTATTGATATTGTCATTGCCAGATTGATATTGAAAGACAGTGAGTTCGAGATTTCGACAGAGTAAGATTAGCAGAGCTACAGAACGAAAGGTATAAATCAATGTTGATTTGGGATTGCAAAACTCGAGTTAGATTTGACTTGAGTTTCCCTAAATCACATACTTTATTTCATTGCATTGATATTTGCAAGTTATAAGATTTATATGCTTAGACTATTGAGTTATAACAGAACACGAGATAGAGTCTAGGGCAGATCAGCCTAGCTACTGGCAGAACCGCCAAGTCTTTGGTAGAACCACCAAGACATTAGACTTGTGGTGTATCGATGTGGCTTAGAAGTAGATCAACTTCTATTGTAGATATTCGATACAGAATGCCAAAGTCTAAATTAGATCGGGATCCCTAGATTAGAGATGAGTCGAGTGGAGAGGACGAGTCTTTGATTGAAATACAGATTTGTATTGATTCATGTTGTCAGATTTGGTACCTGTTTCGATGTTTGAATATGCTTTTATATATGTTTTATATGATTGTATTTATACATTGTTTATACTGGGATTTTATTCTCACCAGAGTTATCCTGTTGTTATTGTGTTTGTATGTGTGCATGACAACAGGTGGGACAGGTTCAGGGTCACAGAGATGAAGAAAGATCGAGATTAGAGTGGAGACTATGGACTTGGACTAGAGATAGGGTTTAAAGACTTGATATATAGTTGTTAAACCTTAGTTGAGAGTGATTGTATATATAGTGCAAGACTTGTACTTTTAATACTGACATGTATATTAAGATGTATGCCATTATGTTCCGCCTTTGATAATGTATTTAAAAATAAAAAAAATTAGAACCTATTTATTATAATTGATTAAATTAGTCCCAATGACGATTAAGAAGATGATTAGCATCCGGGTCCCCACAACAGGTGGTATCAGAGCGATAGATCCTTTAGAATTGAGATAGAGGCTAGTGAGCGGGGTAGAATGAATTTTCTTCTTTGCTTTTGATTGCTAGCATGATTTACTACTTCCTAATGCATGTTACCTGATTATTTGATTTAATTTGGTAATGTGTATTATTGAAAATGAATCAGAACCGATTCTTGATCAGCAAGAAGATGATCAGAGAAGGGTTGAAACCGGTTGGTTGTTCCTGGTTACTAATTCTTTTGATAATCAGATTTATCTCCTCGAAGAAGCCCAGAGCTGGGTAGTCTCTTGACCGATCAGATGGATGTGACAGTAACTTCGATGGAAACACAATTACAAAGGTTTCAGTGATTTAAACCGCCGATTCTGAAGGGTAGTGAGACGACTGATTATTGTGAGAGTTGGTTAGTCGATATGGAAATGTTGTTTGATTCTTTGGATTACACGGATGAACAGAGAATCAGACTAATTGGGCACCAGTTACAGGAGGTCGAAAAAAGTTGGTGGATTGCAACCAAAGAAGCCTTAGAACAAAGTGGTATAGTGATTACGTGGAAGATCTTCAAAGCTGAATTCTATCGAAGATTTTTCCCAGTTTCGTACCGAGAAGACAAAAAGGCCGAATTTGAAAATCTGAAACAGGGTCAGCTAAACATTGAAGAATATGTTGCTAAGTTCTATAACTTGCTACGTTATGCCCCTCACGTGGCTGGAAATAATGAACTTGTGGCTGATCGGTTTATTATGGGGTTGAATCCTGAGATAAGTGCATTGATAGGTGGGGAACGACCCCGAAGTTTTGTTGAAGCTTTAAACAGAGCTAAAGAAGCTGAAGCAAGTTTGATTCAACAACGAGAAAAGTCGTATGTTGATCCACGACAGAAACAAGAATCCCCTCTTGGATTTGATAGAAGCAGTACTAGTGGGGGAAAGAAAGATCCGTTGAAAGCTCGAAAGCAGCCGTTTAAGAAGTTTGGGAGCAGTGCATCTAGCTCCAGTGGTTCTAGCCATAGTTACACCGGAGTTTACTGCAGAACTTGTGGTGGGAGACATTCCACAGAACAATGCAGAGGTGTAATGGGTAGTTGTCACATTTGCAGACAGCCAGGACATTTTGCTAGAATATGTCCACAAAGAGGTTTCCGAAGATTTCAAGTAGCAGAAGCGTCTTGTGGCAGTGATAGAGGAACAGATCCAGGATGCACTTGATGATATAGTGACAGGTATCTGTTCTTTTATGATTATTTTTTATATGTATTGAGAGACTCTCGTACATTCCATATATGATTCTAAATGATTTGCATTGATATATGCTTTATCTGTTGAGTCAGTGTCTGCTGTAGTAGTTTATCTCTTTACCGTTTGGGGAGAGTTTTGAAAGTGAATTCTACGAAATATTTTATACTACAGTGGGATGAGAATGAGATTGAGTTAGCTGTTATTGTATTTGTGTTGTTTGATTATGACTGCATGACTGATATTGTTATGCTGAGCAAGTACAGAATTACCCTAAACTGATTACAGAATATGGTAAGTTCCGAACCTGAAATGGTCGAAAAATGAACATTGTGTAGTAAGAATTATAGATCTAGAATTCTTTTGATATGT
This sequence comes from Primulina tabacum, assembly GCF_025594145.1. Lineage (NCBI taxonomy): Eukaryota > Viridiplantae > Streptophyta > Magnoliopsida > Lamiales > Gesneriaceae > Primulina > Primulina tabacum. Next base: position 13,379,676 of record NC_134567.1, read on the forward strand.
GTAATGTTCATGACTCAATTATTACATAAAGGAATAGAGAAATTCCTTATGTACTCAGTAGATATATTGAAATCGAGCTTATCATTGGCCGATTTACCAGTGACATGAGAGTTGCTATCGTTTCAGATAATATTCCGGGTTTGTCTCCAGTCAGGGAGATATATTTTAGCCTTGATTTGATATCAGGTACAGCTCTTGTCTCTGGAACTCCGTACAGAATAATACTGATTGAATGGAAAGAATTGAAAAAAAAAACTTTTAGAATATTACTGGCCGAGAATTGCATCTGATTGTGTGTTTCTCTGTGAAATGTTTCAGCTATGTTAGGAATTGATAAACTATGTGTTTAGAATATTTTTATAATTTTATGCTTGTGTTATCTGTGACATTCTGATACAATTGAGGAATATGACTAATTTTGTTGAATATCTGAGAATTGTATTTAATAATCTGAGAACTGAGATGTTGTATACAGAACTGCTGAGATGTAAATCTTGACTGAGACAGATTGTATTCAGGGCTTATTATATTTGAAGATGATATATCTGTTGATCTTATCAGAGTTAGGCTGTGATCGATTGGCCGAGATTGATATCAATGTCAAATAATTGCAGTCCTATGAGTTTAGCAGGCTATTATCGATGACTGATGCTCTGAATTTAATTTGAAATGTCGATTATCCCGAATGAGTATTTGGTATAGATGGTAAACACTTGAGATTATAGATTGTGTCAGTCGGACCAGAACTGATCCGGAGAATTAAAGCAGTTCAGAAATTTGATCAGAATGGGCAGGATTTGATTATCGATGGTCAAAACAGGGAATAGATCGGAATATCAGGTATGTGATACTGAATTGTTTATGAATTACTGATTGGTTGTGCCAGATATTTCAGATTTGAAATGACAGAGATTGTAAGAAATGCACAATAATTGATTAAACATTCATATTAATGACTGAAATATATATGATAGTTTGAAAAGACAGTTTTAATAGAAACAGATGAGATCATATATGCCAGAGTTGGTACTGAAATGTCTGAATTACCGACAGATCAAGACAGAAAGAAAGAAACCAGGAGATTGATTATATATAGCTTATTGATTCCTGAATGGAAATAAAATCATATTTCCAGGGATATCGTGACAAAGCTACCGTAATATTCTCAAGATTGAGCATCGACTTGAACCGAGAGTAACAAATTGATCATATTAGTACGTGTTATTCCGTACATGAAGACTTATAGACATAATCAGATGATTTAGATGTATGTCAGAGAGGTAGTCAGATTACACAGAGCGCCAAAGTTGATTATATCAGACCAGATTTTAATTGACTTTGCACTGCTGGCAGAGTGTAAAGCAAGTTTTCCCACTTATTATCCATATTCGGATAGATAGTCAGAGCGGACTATCCAGACCTTGGGAGATATGATTAGAGCTGTAGTACTTGCTTTAACACTGGTAGACAAGACTCATTGTCATCGTGAGAAGTATCGTACAACAATTGTTATTAAACGAATACTGAAATAACATCGTTTGAAGTACTGTTCGACAAGAAGTGCAGATTCCCTTCTTGATTAGAATGATATCTCTGAAGTTCATGAGATTAGACCTGATATGATCAGAGATATGAAGAAGAAAATGAAGCAGATTCAGAAGAAAATGGAACAGCTCAAATAGATAGACTGAATACGCCAATGTCTGAAGATGACTAATGATATTTGAAACAAGAGATGGATATTGAATTAATTTAGATTAAACAGATTTGATAGCCGATGATGGTATAGATTTGTTATGAGTATTGATTTGTATATACTGATATTGTATAGCCTGTATTCTGAGATTAATACGATCAGAGTTATTTCGAGTTGTATTATGATAATATACTCCTTGAATGAGTATTCCAGATTGGAATCAGAATCAGTAGAAGAAAAGAGAATTCAGAATGAAGACTATTCTACTGCTGAAAGTCAATGAAGTTGTAAGGCATTGAAGAAGCTACTAAAGAAACAGAATTTAACATGAAGCAGATGTTAGAGTAGGTGCCCGTCGAGCCAAGTGTTGGCCGAGGGTTCATGTTTAAACTCTATGTAGGAACAGTCTTTATTTTAATAATATTTGAAATTATTATTTTGGCACTTCTTTATCTGTATACTCATGCTAGTTGAATAGATAAAGCCCTTGAATATATAATAGTAGAAAGAATATGAGATGCTCATATGATGAGTATCATGAAACTCATATTTGTAATACTGTATATTATAAACGGTTCCTAGTCGATTCAGCCGCCACTAAGTAGGATATAGGCCGCTCGAGTTCGAGACTAGTATCTGCGATGTGAGTACCATGTTTCATTGGTAGGGGACATTGTGATGTCTGAACATGCAGATAGGTGCTCCTTGTAGAGTGCAATGAACAACCCTCCATAAAGGACTTTCAAAGTTGTTCTCATTTATCGAGTGGAAAAGTCCTAGTTTATGGTTGTACACCATTAGTCCTTATGACCCGGGACAACATTGAGACTCTATGTGCTAGAATTACGTTTTGACTTGTTTACCGACTCTCATGGGGTCATCAGGTGGCAAGGTTGGGTGTTCTGTCGAAACATATAGGAGTCGATGCATTGTAGTCGGAGATTCACCGCTTACCTTCGGGTATGGATATCCTATGTGTTCTCATGTATATATAGTTTTAAATCTTTGATCAGAGTATGGTGGTAATTAAGAAAGGGGTTTCTTAGATTACACCATCGATGAAACTACGACATAACACATAGTATCGATTCATTGACAACTCTCGATATACCAATGGTTGTCGAATCGGTCGTGATATATGAGTTGAAGGGACCGTACTGTACGCTAACCATAATAGAATGGTTCTTGCAGGCACTATCATTTGATACCTAGGGAATCATGTAAGCGATGCTGCTAGGCGTTTTACATGATTGGTTGGGTACTAGCAGACTTGAGTTCTGACGTTCTTGTTATCAAGGAGTTGATAAATAAGAATGGAGCAATTGGGGTGTGCTCAAATAAGGACATGTTTAGTCCAAATCACATGGAGATGTGAACCCACGGCTAGTTGTATCAGTGAACCATTGAGGGCCACACAAGTACTAGCTTTCTAGATCCCGTTGAGAAGTAAAATAGTTCAATGTGTTGAACGGCTTATAAATGAGTTTATAAGCGTAGAGAAAATAGAAGTATGACTTCTATGAGAGAAATGTAAATTTTAATTTATGAATGTGTTCGTAAATTAAAAGTAGGCCAAGTGAATAATGTATTTGAAAATTTTGATTTTTATAAACATTATTATAGACTAGATTAAATTAATTCAAGTGTTGAATTAATTAAACACTAGTGGGCCTAATAGAGTCCAAATAATTAAATTAATTCAATTGTTGAATTAATTAAATAACATTGGACCTTGTAGAGCCTAATTGGAAATAATTATTTAACTAGTGGGCTTGAGTAAAATCAAGTAAACTATAAATGGGCTCAAATATGTTTGGTACATTTAAATAAAATTCCATGAGCCTTGTAATTGTTACAAGCCCACTTGATATGCATGCTTGGGAGGTGAAAGGTTGTGGAATACTTTTAATTAAAATATTGCATGGCATGCAACTTTTTGGATCAACTTTTTCCACAACCAAGGCAACTCATCCTCCCTCATTCAAGACCTACCTTGGCCGAAATCTAAGGGGATTTTTTTTCTCTCCAAGTTTTTCTCTCAATTTCTTCTTCAAGTGTTGAGGAAGAAATATTCTTCTCCTTGAAAAATCCTCTTAATTTTCTAGTGCAAATTAAGAGGGGATTTACCTAACAAGTGGTGGGCCTAATTTTTAAAGGAAGGAGAGCTTGTAGACTTGTCATCCTTGAAGAGCCAAGTTGTTTACAACTTGGTTGGTGCAATTCATCAATCCTTGAGATTGATAGGTAAATTCTAAAACACCCTATGTATTTTTTTGGTTTTTTATTATATTTGCTACACAAAATATGAGGTGGCCGAAATTTCTTGATGAAAAATTAAAATTTTTAACTTCCTTTGCGCTTCCGGTCACCGTAACCGATCCCCTTTCAAGTGGTATCCGAGCTATGGTTACGATTTTGTGTAGCATTTACAAGATATTATATTGAGATTGATTTGTAACCGCATGAGAATGAAATTTGCAACAAAAATCAAGGCATGACAAAGGGGTATTTCGGGCAGCATGTTGCTGCCCGTGTCGGGCAGCTCGGACTGCCCGAGGGGCTGCCCGTTTCGGGCCGCAAGGGCAGCCCGAGAGGCTGCCCGAACCCCTCTATCGAAAATAAAAAAAAATAAATTTTTTTGCCGGAATCCGGCAACGGAGCTCCGGCGACATCGATGACAACTAGGGTTTCCAAAAGTGTTTTGGAATATCAAAGTGTCATGGGCCTTAAGTTGTTGGGCCATTGGATGGCTAACATATTTGTGAATTTTAAATGGGTCAAAATGTTTTTTGGTGAAAAATAAGTTTTTTGGCTCTAAGTTTAAAATTACAAAAGTTGCAAATTTTTCTCATAAAATAAATAATTGAAGTTGGACTTTAATTATTTATAGAAAATTGTGATTTATAAGAAATTCGGTTATAAATAAATTATTTGGAAAGTAGACAAAGGTGTTTGTATACTTTGTTAATTTGGTTTATAATCGTGGCGGTTAGTGATTGGATCAATTAATTATTGTGATAATTAATTGATGGTGTATGATATGTGATATTATGCTTGAAGGATGATCAAAAGCCCAAGCCCAATTTGCTAGGTGTATGCTAGGATATTTTTTGTTGAATGATTGTAATAATTATCAATTTATAAAGTGAGCTTGGTTTATGGCCCGTTCCCACCCCCATGAGATGTATCCCTATTTGCCATGGATATTTATTTGTAAATGTTGGTATAGTGGATGATCAAGATTGGAAGATGGTGGCCATGATGATTATGAAGATCGAAGACATGTAAATATTGGAAGTTAATGTAATAGTTGCATTTGCATCCCATGCACTTTCCTAGGATTGGACCTAGGCCCGTGTTTAGCTCACACGGGCCATTAGTATTAGGGCGATTGATCATCCTTGTTTTGTTTACTGTTTATAATATATGCATGATATGTTATAAATAATGAGTATGTGCGTTATTATTATGATAATAACAAAGGTGCATGAATCCGGCAAACATACGATCAAACATGGCGATCTTTTAAATAAAATTAATGATGAGACCTTTCAAAATTAAAAACCCTCATTTTGAATAAGATTCAAAATTAATATCAAGCCCGAAAAGGGAAATTATAAATTAGTTTATAATTTCCATGTCTTCCACCGAAAATGGGCGCATGATGAACGCTACCTGTACTCGGGGCTCGGCTCATATTATTGGGGGGGCCCTGGGTGCCGGAAAGCTGTGACATCCATGGACATGGTGATGTGAACTACGTGGAACTCCCATGATTTCGGCTCATATTATTGAGGAAACTCATGGCGACCAATTATTAAGGTTCAATATCGATGGGTTAGGCTTGCACGTAAAGATGAACGACGTCATATTATTGGGTCCTAATCAAACGTGAGACATAAGTTTACGTAAGGGTTGCATTGTGATGCAATTGGAAACTACCTTTTAGGAATTATGATTGGCTGATATTATTCGGGATCATAATTCGCTAATTGGACCTTACGTACCTACTGAGGAAAGGAGTTTCCCGTTTTCACTAGAGGGTAATGAAAATGTCAAAACAGTGGGAGCGAAAATTTATAAAGTTAAAGTCCAAACTTTATATCTTATTAAATATTTTAAAATAGTCATTAACATTTATCTGTTTTACTTTTCAGTACAAAACTTTGACAATGTCTTCGATTCGCAACCCGCTATCCGCTATACTCGAAAAACATGTGTTAACCGAACCTAACTATCTCACTTGGCTAAGAAATCTGAAAATCGTCCTAAACTCGGAAAAGATTGCATATACACTGACTTAGTCGCCCCCTACTGAGGCTCCAACTAGCTGCACTCCCGAGGAATTGCAGACATACAAGGATTGGTGTGACCATGACTTGTAGGCTAGATGTTATATGCAGGCTTCTATGAATGATGAGCTGCAGAGGCGTTTTGAGGATGCAAAGAATGCTGCTGACATTCATATGCACCTCAAGGAGCTCTTTGGTGAGCAGACTCGGCCTCTTAGGCATGCTACCGTCAAGGAGCTGATCACTATGCGCATGCGAGATGGGGGCTCGGTCCATGAGCATGGCTTGAAGATGATTGGGCTCGTGGACAAGCTCGTTGGCATGGATCTGATCTTGCCTTTGGAGTTGACCACCGACGTGTTGCTCTTATCTCTGCCTACCTCATTCGATCCTTTTGTGGTGAACTTCAATATGAACAAGATGGAGCCGACCCTTGAGGAGTTGGTGAACATGCTTGTGACCTTTGAGTCCACCATCAAGAAAGAGAAGCCGGTTCTTTTTGTGGGCTCTTCATCTGGTACGAAGACCGGTCCACCTGGGAAGGGAAAGAAGCGTTCTTTCCAACGTCCGAAGAAGAACGCGCCCTTGAAGAGGCAGACTCTGATTCCCGCTGTGGCAGCCGCACCAGTTAAGGCTGACAAGACTGTTGACATCTGTCATCACTGTAAGAAGCCTGGACATTGGAGGCGTAATTGCAGGGAATATCTGGCCCATAAGAGTTCTGGAAACGGTATGTTCTATATCGAAGTAAACATTTCAATTAACTCTACTTCTTGGGTATAGGATACCGGTTGTGGCTCACATCTCTGTAATGATTTGCAGGTGATGGGAAGAAGTAGGAGGCTCAGGGAAGGTGAGACCTTCTTGAGGATGGGCAATGGGGCAAGAGTTGCTGCCAAAGCTGTTGGAGATGTTTCTTTAATTTTGAACAATGACTTTAAGTTGTTGTTAAGAGACGTTTTGTTTGTACCTGAGTTGGTGAAAAACATTATTTCAATTTCTATGTTAGATAAAGATGGATTTTCTTGTTTATTTAGCAAAGGTGTGTGCAATATTTAAAAGAATGAATGTTTAACTGGTACTGGAGAACTTGAAAACGATCTCTACAATTTAAAATTGAAAGATATTCCACCTAACAATATCCAAGTTATAACAACAACAAACAAGTGCAAACAAGATACTCTAAATTCGGCACAATTATGGCATGCTCGATTAGGACATATATCCCTAAGAAGGATGAACAAGTTAGTTGGAGTAGGCATGTTTGATATGTCTGATATTAATGCTCTCACGACTTGTGAATCCTGTCTGAAAGGAAAGATGACCAAAATTCCCTTTAAGGGCCATGTGGAGCGAGCCAAAGGGTTATTGGATTTGATCCATACCGATGTGTGCGGTCCGCTTAGCATCACCACTAAGCATGGACATCCCTACTTCATCCCCTTTACCGATGACTTTTCAAGGTATGGGTATGTGTATTTGATGAAATACAAATCTGAAGCCTTTGAAAGGTTCAAAGAATTTAGAAGTGAAGTAGAGAAGCAATTGAGACGAAGCATCAAGACACTTCGATCGGATCGAGGTGGTGAGTACTTGAGTGCCGAGTTCCAAGAGTATCTTAGGGAGAATGGGATTCTCTCACAGTGGACTCCGCCCGCTACACAACAGTTGAATGGTGTTTCGGAGCGTCGTAACCGGACTTTGATGGACATGGTTCGGTCTATGATGGGGTTCACGGAGTTGCCGCAATCCTTTTGAGGATATGCGCTTGAGACAGCGGCACTGTTGTTGAACAATGTCCATACAAAGGCAGTTGACAAGACACCATATGAGATATGGATGGGTAAGCCACCCAAATATTCTTATCTTAGAATATGGGGGTGCCCTGCTTATGTGAAGCAGGTAGTGGGAGATAAATTGGATAGTCGATCCATTTTATGTTACTTTGTGGGATATCCAAAGAATTCGGTTGGATACTACTTCTATCATCCCCAATAAACAAAGGTGTTTGTTTCTAGGAATGCAATCTTTTTAGAAAAGGAATTTCTATTAGATAGAAAAGGCGAGATGATAGAACTCGAAGAGGTTCGAGAGACACCCACAATTGTAGAACCTACACCCGAGGAGCCAAGAGAGGAGATACAAGCTCCTAGAAGATCCGAGAGAGTCTCGAGACCAGCTATGAGGTATGGTCTACTTCTTGAAGAGGACCATGATGAGCCTAACCATGGATGTGATCCAAGGACCTTCAAGGAAGCATTATCTGATGCCGATTCATCCAAGTGGCTTGAAGCGATGGAATCTGAGATGAATTCCATGCATTCGAACCAAGTGTGGAATCTCGTGGATCCACCTGAGGGAATTGTTCCCATAGGGTGTAAATGGATTTACAAGAGGAAACTTGGGGCGGATGGGAAGGTATTGACTTTCAAGGCGCGATTGGTGGCAAAAGGATATACTCAAAGACAAGGAGTTGACTTTGAGGAAACCTTTTCTCCAGTTGCAATGTTCTAGTCCATAAGGATTTTGCTAGCCATAGCTGCATGGTATGACTATGAGAAATGGCAGATGGATGTTAAGATAGCCTTTCTTAATGGGGATATTAAGGAAGAGATTTACATGTCTCAACTCGAAGGGTTAACATCTATCGGAAGTGAGCATATGGTATGCAAACTTCAAAGATCTATTTATGGTCTAAAGCAGGCATCTAGGAGTTGGAACCTCAGATTCGATAGTACAATCAAAGAGTTTAGTTTTGCTAAGAATCCTGAGGAACCCTGTGTGTATGAGAAGGTCAGTGGGAGTGCTGTGACATTCCTGGTGTTGTATGTTGATGACATTCTACTCATTGGGAATGATGTAGGAATGTTGCAATCAACGAAGATATGGTTAACGAGTAAGTTCTCGATGCAGGACTTGGGTGAAGCATCTTTTGTATTGGTAATACAGATCTATAGAGATAGATCAAAAAGATTGCTTGGTCTCACCCAGTCCACATACATTGATACCATCGTGAAACGGTTCTCGATGGATGAGTCCAAGAGAGGACATCTACCAATGTGTCATGCCGTGTCCCTATCCAAGTCTATGTCTCCCAAGACTGATGCAGAGATAGCGGCGATGACAAGCATTCCTTATGCATCTGCAATTGGTAGCATCATGTATGGGATGATATCTACGCATCCTGACGTGGCTTTCGCACTAAGTGTAGTGAGTAGATATCAATCGAACCCCGGTCTTCCACATTGGAAAGCTGTGAAAGACATCCTGAAGTATTTGAGAAGGACCAATAAATTCTTCTTGGTCTATTGGAGTGGAGAACTGAAATTGGAAGGCTATACCGACTCTAGCTTCCAAAGCGATATCGATGACTCGAAGTCAACCTCTGGATTCATATTCATGCTCAATGGTGCTGCTGTTTCTTGGAAGAGTTCCAAGCAAGACAGTACTGCGGATTCCACCACTGAGGCAGGATATATTGCTGCATCAGCTGCAGCAAAGGAGGCAGTTTGGAGAAGAAATTTCGTCCAAGAGTTGGGCGTCATTCCTAATGGAGTTGCTCCTGTCCCGGTGTTTTGTGACAACACGGGAGCCATTGCTCAAGCAAAGGAGCCGAGGTCTCATCAGAAGTCCAAATACGTATTGAGAAAGTACCACATCCTTAGAGAGATCGTGGAAAGAGGAGATGTCACGATTGACAAAGTCGGCTCCGCAGATAATGTTGCTGATCCGCTAAATAAGCCTTTACCTGGACCATTATTCAAGAAGCATCGCGAATCAATGGGTTTGAAGCATATGGGTAGTTGGCTCTAGTGCAAGTAGGAGATTGTTAGAGTAGGTGCCCGTCAAGCCAAGTGTAGGCCGAGGGTTCATGTTTAAACTCTATGTATGAACAGTCTTTATTTTAATAATACTTGAAATTATTATTTTGGCACTTCTTTATCTGTATACCCATGCTAGTTGCATAGATAAAGCCCTTGAATATACAATAGTAGAAAGAATATGAGATGCTCATATGATGAGTATCATGAAACTCATATTTGTAATACAGTATATTCTAAACGGTTCCTAGTCGATTCAGCCGCCACTGAGTAGGATATAGGCCGCTCGAGTTCGAGACTTGTATCTGCGATGTGAGTACCATGTTTCATTGGTAGGGGACATTGTGATGTCTGAACATGCAGATAGGTGCTCCTTGTAGAGTGCAATGAACAACCCTCCATAAAGGACTTTCCAAGTTGTTCTCCTTTATCGAGTGAAAAAGTCCTAGTTTATGGTTGTACACCATTAGTCCTTATGACCCGGGACAACATTGAGACTCTATGTGCTAGAATTACATTTTGACTTGTTTACCGATTCTCATGGGGTCATCAGGTGGCAAGGTTGGGTGTTCTGTCGAAACATATAGGAGTCGATGCATTGTAGTCGGGGATTCACCGCTTACCTTCGGGTATGGATATCCTATGTGTTCTCATGTATATGTAGTTTGAAATCTCTGATCAGAGTATGGTGGTAATTAAGAAAGGGGTTTCTTAGATTACACCATCGATGAAACTACGACATGACACATAGTATCGATTCATTGACAACTCTTGATATACCAATGGTTGTCGAATCAGTCGGAATATATGAGTTGAAGGGACCGTACTGTACACTAACCATAATAGAATGGTTCTTGCAGGCACTATCATTTGATACCTAGGGAATCATGTAAGCGATGCTGCTAGGAGTTTAACATGATTGGTTGGGTACTATCAGACTTGAGTTCTGACGTTCTTGTTATCAAGGAGTTGATAAGTAAGAATGGAGCAATTGGGGTATGCTCAAATAAGGACATGTTTAGTCCAAATCACATGGAGATGTGAACCCATGTCTAGTTGTATCAGTGAACCATTGAGAGCCACACAAGTACTAGCTTTCTAGATCCCGTTATGAAATAAAATAGTTCAATGTGTTTAACCGCTTATAAATGAGTTTATAAGCGTAAAGAAAAATAGAAGTATGACTTCTATGAGAGAAATTTAAATTTTAATTTATTAATGTGTTCCTAAATTAAAAGTAGGCCATGTGAATAATGTATTTGAAAATTGTGATTTTCATAAACATTATTATGGACTAAATTAAATTAATTCAAGTGTTGAATTAATCAAACACTAGTGGGCCTAGTAGAGTCCAAATAATTAAATTAATTCAAGTGTTGAATTAATTAAATAACATTGGACCTTGTAGAGCCCAATTGAAAATAATTATTTAACTAGTGGGCTTGAGTAAAATCAATTAAACTATAATTGAGCTCAAATATGTTTGGAACATTTAAATAAAAGTCCATAGGCCTTGTAATTGTTACAAGCCCACTTGATATGCATGCTTGGGAGGTGAAAGGTTGTAGAATACTTTTAATTAAAATATTGCATGGCATGCAAATTTTTGGATCAACTTTTTCCACAACGAAGGCAACTCATACTCCCTCATTCAAGACCTACCTTGGCCGAAATCTAAGGAGATTTTTTTTTTCTCCAAGTTTTTCTCTCAATTTCTTCTTCAAGTGTTGAGGAAGAAATATTCTTCTCCTTTAAAAATCCTCTTAATTTTCTAGTGCAAATTAAGAGAGGATTTACCTAGCAAGTGGTGGGCCTAATTTTTGAAGGAAGGAGAGCTTGTAGACTTGTCATCCTTGAAGAGCCAAGTTGTTTACAACTTGGTTGGTGCCATTCATCAATCTCTTGAGATTGATAGGTAAATTCTAAAATACCCTATGTATGTTTTTTGTGTTTTATTGTATTTGCTACACAAAATATGAGGTGGCCGAAATTTCTTGATGAAAAATCAAAATTTTTATTTTCCGTTGCGCTTCCAGTCTCCGTAACCGATCCCCTTTCAGCAGAGACTTCAGATTTGGTTCATTGAGGTGAGTTTCTTTTAGCTTCGATATATGCATACTTCCTTTCATATCTGATATGAGTACCCATGATATGATTGTCTATGATTTCCAGGACGAAATCAAATCTTAGAGGGGGAGAAATGTAAGGCCCGAGATTGAGATTATTGTAATCTGCCATGAATTATGGATAATTGAGATGCAATTATAGACGGATATGATTACACAGAAAAGACGGAAGAAAACAAGAGTTTTGTGCGAGGACCGAAGGTCTTGCGCATATGCGCGAAGAGTAGGCGCGCATATGCGCGAGCTGTATGGAAGCCATGATGCGCGACCGAACATTGGGCGCACATGCGCGACTCGAACACGCGCACATGCGCGAGATGTCCAGAGAAGTTGGCGCATATGCGCCGAGTAAGGCGCGCATATGCGCGAGTGTAGGTGTGCACGAGACAGTAGGTCTGGCGCATATGCGCGGCGATGGGGCGCGCACATGCGCGAGCTGCCGAGAGCACCAGCGCGGAGACCCAAAGGTCTCGCGCATCTGCGCTGAGGGAAGTCGCGCACATGCGCGAGACGTGTTGTGTGAAGAGATGAGCCACCTAGCCTTGCATGCAACGTGGATATATATATATATATATATATATATATATATACTCACAAGCTTGCTTTCTGAATTGAAAAAGAGAAAGAAACGAGAATGGAATTCCAAAGGAAGCTCCAAATTCCTTTGACGTAAAAATTGTGATTTACGAAGAATCCGTCCGTCTGATTTTGAATCCGAGTACAGTACCGAGTTTCTAATGACGACGGCTTCAACTGGACATAAGTTTTGTTACGTTTAAACATGATTTGAAAATATGAGGTTGATGGAATTGAATAGAATTCATATAAGATGTTCTTGACATAGTGAACATCGTAGAATCGAAACCGGACGGAAGAATAGATACCGTATGGAATTGTTATGATTTTCGGAAGGAATTGATTGAGATTTGATTATTATTATGTGTAGAACCCGTAAATCAGTAGACGTATAAGCCATGCATAATTCTAGATTTTTTTTTTTATTTAATTGACTTCATTGCATGATTATTTTAAATGCATTTATTTGAAGTTAATTATTTATTATTTCAGTTCAGTAGTATGATTTTTAGCATTTCAGTATTTTCAGTGAGGCCGGACCGGAGTTGGAGTTTTGAGATAGAATTTAAGATTCGAGAAATATTTCCAGAAGTTAATTTAGCTAGTAACTAAGTTCATTTAAGTTAGAAAGGGAGGTTTGAAGATTTAATTTAATTATTTGAGGTGATTAAGAAATGAATTCATTTAAGTTATTAAATTAAGGGGTTAGCTCACTAAATTATTTAAAGGATTAGTAAGGCTTTCAAGGATTATTAGTTGACTAGATAATCAACATTTCCCTTTATTTTATCATGCATTTTTCGGCCACCCTTAGTGCTAGAAGATTCATTTTCCAACTCATCAACTTTGACCAATTCTTTGCATGTAATTAGTAGGATAATTCTAGGATTTTTGGGAGCACAATTTAATTAAATAAATGGACATATCCTAGTCTAGAATCAAGATAAATTTCGGCCACCACCTCCTAGAAGCATCCACCAACTCATTTGATATCAAACCATAATTCAAAATTCAAATTCAAAGGGAGTGGACTTGGTCTTGATCCTTCCTTATATCTTGCACCCACTTCCCTCACCCTCCTAACCATTTTTCCCCCTCTCCTTTCTTTCGAAATCTGAGTGAAAATAAGACCCTTTTCAGAGGTAAAAATCGTGAGCCATAGCTAGGGAGAAAGGCAAGAAAATCGAGTTCAAGGAAGGTAGACAAGAAGCGCTCCACCTCCTCCGTGCCGCGTCGTCGTTGTTTCGTTCGTTTTCTTTCGAAACGAAACCAGGCATGTCTAGATTTCTTTCAAACCTCAATCAAGTCATATTATCATTTATTTTTCAGTACATGATCATGTTGTAGCAAGCAAAAATCGAGATCCATGTCAAAATATTTTGGAACACACATGCAGAATTTTCGACTTCCCTTGACAAGCTTCACGTTTTTCTGAGTTTTGATGGTTTCAGGTATTGGATCGACTCCAGGCTCCCAAGGCGGCTTGTATACATGTAGTAGGATGCATTAGGACCATGTTGGTCCATTCAAACCAGCCCCATACTTGCTGGAAAACCGAAATGACAGCAAGTTCCCCATAAGTGCAGAAATGTGATTCGAAAATTCAGTTTGGATGTCAAGGAGGAAGGATCTGATCTTGGCTGCCCCAAGGCCTTTAGCCATGGTTGGATCACTTCCCTAGCATGTCTAAGACGTGACTAAGTTGCCCTTTTGGTGGCTTGGTCCATGGCCCCTCGGTTTTTAATCAAAACGTGAAAACAGCCCCCTCCCCTCTCGGCCCCTTTGGTTTTGACAGCACATGTACTTCGAGTTGGTTGGCTTGGTGTGGATCTTGGTTGGCCTATGGCCCTTAGCCACGGTTCATATCATGCTCCTAGATGTCTAGATCGTGCCATGGTCAATCAAATGGCCACTGGAACGACGCAAGACATCGATCATAGCATAAACACTACACACGCACGCATGAGGGCCCTCGGTGAGAACTTTCGGGTGGTTGCTGGAATGAGGCGAATTGTGGCTGGCCTAGGGCCCTTAGCCATGGTTCAAATCATTCCTTGGGACGTTGTGGAGAGGCTTTGGTCGGTGGTTCAAGCCCCAATGGCCAAAAGTCTCGCAAACGACGCGATGCAAGCTAGGTCGCAGCTGCTGGAAATTACAGCAAGTTGCTGTGTCGGTTCAGAGGCTCGTTCGAGTTCTTGGTTGGCTTTTAGCCCATGGCCTTGGACTGGACAGTGCCTCATTGAGTTAGGAAGGTCATGTTTTGACCGTTTGTCATTTGGATCATTTTTGAGGTCGTACGAGAATTTACGGTGCAATGTGCCAAATTGACTCTCGAAAGAGCGTTTCGTGTTTTGGCCTCCATTCCACCTAGATTTCGACCCTATCATTTTAGGAACATTATTTTATGATTTTTCAGCGTATTTTAATCATGACTATACGTCAGTTCAGTGTCGGTTCAGGTTGGCTCGGAGTCATGATTAAATGCGAAGTCATTAGGCGTCATAGTCGCATCTTTTGAACGTAAATTGCATAGTTGGTCATGTTTAAACTATTGCATATTTTTCATGGCACAGTTAGGTTGCAGCGAGCCTGGGAACGAACCAATCCAATCCAGTTGGTAAAATTACAGGAATTTTCATTATGCCAGTTAATTATTTTACGTGCATTAAACAGAAAATGATTATTTTTGAGATTTATGCGATATGGCTTGTGGTTCATTCACTATGTGGGAGTGTTATTTTTATACGGTCGCCAGTGACCGATCAGTTCAGTATGGTACCACCCGGTCGCCAGTGACCGGCCAGCTCAGTTCAGTTTCAGCCTCCCCGGTAGCCAGTTACCGATCAGTTCAGCTTAGTGCAGTGGCCACAGGCGTAAAACATAATCTCAACAGAAAATTTTACCAGATATTTCAGTACAGGCTCCAAGGAGCAAATATTTTTACAGTGATTTCCAGTTCAGTTATGCACGTATTATAATTGCTCAGTACAGATTATTTTCAGTATGCCTCAGGACAGGATATTTTATCCCATGCATATTTTAAATTCAGATTTTTACTCGTTACCTGCGATTTATGCATGCTGAGTCTTTAGGCTCACTAGACTTGATTGTTGTAGGTACTGATGAGGCCAGGGCCGAGGGCGGGGACCAGTGAGCCAGCTTGGGTCGGCAGTAGTGGCACCCGAGGACCTCAGTGCAGCAGTTGTTATGTTTTTCCGCAAACAATTTTTATCAGTTGATGGATATTTTTAAATTGTGATTTTTGGAAAACTTTATTTTCTTCCGCTGCAATTATTTTGAAATATTGAACTTGTTTCACCAGTGATTTTATGAGCGAGGCCATTAAGTTCTTTAAAAAAAAAAAAAAAATTTTAATTTTCCGCAAATTTTCAAGCAAGTAGTTCGAGGGCCTTTGCAGTTGGTATCAGAGCGGTGGTTCTGTATAGGGTTTCACTACTACTGACCGCGAGAAGCTCACGAAGCCACGCCTTTGGTCTGTAAGTTTTTCAGTTCAGCATTTTGTTCAGCATTTCAATTATAGCATGAATTATTTTGTCAACATGCTTCCAGATTTTGAGTATTTCAGTAATAAATTATGGAATTATGCATGTTAGTTACGTATAGTTATGTTGGAACAGTATGCCCCCTAGACGCATTTTAGAGCGCAACAGAGAGGAGGAGCCTCGCCGAGAAGACAGGGAGGAGCGTAGACAGGAGGGAGACCTACCACCTCCTCCACCGCCCCCACCGGACATGAGTGCCCAGATGTTAGCTGGGATGGCACAGTTCTTCGCACAGTTTGCGGGGGGCAATGCCGCAGCCGTAGCCGCAGCCGCAGCCAGGCCGACAGGGCCCGAGGCTGTGTATGAGCGATTCATGAAGATGCGCCCGAAGGAGTTCTCTGGGGCATCAGACCCCATGGTTGCCGAGGGATGGATCAAATCCCTCGAGGTTATCTTCGATTTTATGGAGCTGGGAGACGCAGGACCGAGTCCGATGTGCCACCTACCTGTTCAATGGAGACGCCCGCTTATGGTGGGAAGGAGCTTCGGTAGCCCTGACATTGGCTACACTTTCTTGGACCCGCTTTACGGAGGTTTTCTACTCCAAGTATTTTGCTGAGGAGGTTCGCACCAGGCTGACCACCGAGTTCATGAGTCTGAGACAGGGGGATATGTCGGTTACGGAGTTTATCCGTAAGTTCGAGAGGGGCTGTCACTTTGTGCCCCTGATAGCGAATGATGCCAAAGCCAAGCTGATGCACTTCCTGGTGGGTTTACGGCCGATCTTGCGCCGGGATGTTAGGGTATCTGACCCTGCTACTTATGAGATTGCCGTCTCCAAGGCCTTAGCCGCAGAGCAGGATCTGCGGGATATCGAGAGGGATCGCCAGGGCAAGCGCCCAGTCCAGGCACCGCACCGCCCTCCTCCTCATCAGCATCAGCAGCAGAATAAGAGGCCTTTTCATGGACCGCCCAGGAACAGAGGCCAGCAGCAGCAGCAGCAGCGGGGACGCCCAGCCCCGAGGACTCAGGAGCACCCAGTCTGTCCCAGGTGCTCACGTCGCCATCCTGGAGCATGTATGGCTGGCTCAGGAAAGTGTTTTAAGTGTGGCAGTCCAGACCACATGTTGCTGCAGTGTCCTCAGAGGAATCTGCCTACCCAAGGCAGAGTTTTTGCTCTCCATGCCGCGGAAACCAACCCGGAGACTATGTTGTTGACAGGTACCTTTAAACTTTAAGTTATTATTTGAATTTCCGTGTTTTGGGAATCGGGATTTAGATTTTGAACTTAGAACTGTTATAGGATTGCATGCTCTACTCAGATTTATTTCGGGGAAATTAAGCTAGAGGAACCTTGACCTTTGCATGTCTATAAGTTTAGACCTTGTAGTGGGATTCAACTTAGAGCTCCGCTCTTTCAGGGAGAATTTTTATATCTGGTTCCGCTACCAAGGCCTTGATAGATTCAGGGGCCACTCACTCGTTTATTTCGGAGGTCTTTGCAAACTTTCTCAAGATCCAGACCATTGGGCTAGATACAGCCTTTTCAGTAGTGTTGCCGTCAGGAGAGGAGATGGCAGCTACCAATGTTATCCGAGATATAGACCTTGAGCTGCACGGTAATCTTGTTTATGCGGATCTGATCGTGTTACCGATGCCGGAATTTGACATCATCCTAGGGATGGACTGGCTATTGAGGAACAGAGTGTTGATAGACTTCCAGCGGAGATCCGTTCTTGTCCGACCGCCTGGAATGGAGCAGTTCTTATTTGAGCCGGACAGGTACTTTTCTTTACCGCGCATTATTCCTTATGTTCAGGCTAGGAAGCTCATGCATAGAGGGTGTCGGGCATTTCTAGCAACCTTTTTATCTGTCCCCGAGGAACCCAGCCAGTCAGCCTCAGATGTTCCGATTGTTAGAGATTTCTTAGATGTTTTTCCCGAAGACGTCTCTGGTATGCCACCCGAGAGAGAGGTGGAGTTTTCCATTGAGCTTATGCCAGGTACGGCTCCGATATCCAAAGCGCCGTACCGACTAGCACCGACAGAGATGGCAGAGCTTAAGAAGCAGATCCAGGAACTTCTCGACAAGGAGTTCATTCGCCCGAGCTTTTCTCCATGGGGCGCGCCGGTCTTATTCGTGAAAAAGAAGGATGGCTCGATGAGGCTTTGCATTGACTACCGGGAGTTGAACAGGGTTACAGTGAAGAATAAATACCCACTGCCGAGGATTGAGGATCTGTTTGACCAGTTGCAGGGAGCTTCGATTTTCTCCAAGATAGATCTGCGTTCTGGTTATCACCAGTTGAGGGTGAGAGGTGCTGATGTTTCGAAGACAGCTTTCAGGACTCGTTATGGTCACTACGAGTTCCTTGTGATGCCGTTCGGTCTGACGAATGCGCCAGCGATCTTCATGGATCTCATGAATCGCGTATTTCAGCCGTACCTCGACCAGTTTGTGATAGTGTTCATAGATGACATTCTCGTCTACTCCAAGAATCGGGAGGAGCACAGCAGGCATCTGACCACAGTGTTGCAGACATTGCAGAAGCACAAATTATTCGCAAAGTTCAGTAAGTGCGAATTCTGGTTAGAGAAGGTGGCGTTCTTGGGCCACATTGTTTCTAGCAGTGGTATTGAGGTAGACCCCGCAAAAGTTGTAGCAGTTAGAGATTGGGTTGTGCCTCAGAATGCATCCGAGATCCGCAGTTTCCTTGGACTAGCAGGATATTACAGAAAATTCATCCAGGGATTCTCCTCTATCGCCGTTCCACTCACAGCACTGACAAAGAAAAATGTGAAGTTTGTGTGGAGCGAGGAGTGTCAGAAGAGCTTCGATACTTTGAAGCAAGCTCTTATTTCAGCACCAGTTTTGGCCATGCCATCAGGGCCCGGTGAGTTTGTCCTTTATACTGATGCTTCGAAGCTTGGTTTAGGTGCAGTTTTGATGCAGCATGGGAGAGTGATAGCGTATGCTTCTCGACAGCTGAAAATCCACGAGAAGAACTACCCCACCCATGATCTGGAGTTAGCGGCCGTAGTTTTTGCTTTGAAGATTTGGAGGCACTATCTGTATGGAGAGAAGTGCCAGATCTTTACCGACCATAAGAGCCTCAAGTATTTCTTTACGCAGAAGGAGCTGAACATGCGTCAGAGGCGTTGGTTGGAGCTTGTGAAAGACTACGATTGTGACATTGGCTACCACCCGGGTAAAGCTAATGTAGTTGCGGATGCTTTGAGCAGGAAAGTCGCAGTGATGGCTCATTTGACGATGCAGAAACCTCTTCAGATCGAGATGCAGAGGTTTGATCTTGAGACTTACCCTCGAGGTAGAGTTCCTCGTTTATCTACCTTGACTATCCAGTCCTCTCTTATTGACCGTATTCGCAGCGGTCAGGCAGCAGATGAGCAGTTGGCACAGTGGAAGAAGAGAGATGAAGCTAAGGGCAGTGTTTTGTATACAGTCAGCGACGGTATTGTGAGATACCGAGATAGGATATGGGTTCCTAGCAGTGATTCTATCCGAGCAGACATCTTATCAGAGGCCCATACGTCCCCGTACTCCATTCACCCTGGGAGTACGAAGATGTACAAAGATCTGCAGCTATTGTATTGGTGGCCAGGGATGAAGAAGGACATCAGGCGTTTTGTATCCGAGTGCCTGACTTGCCAGTTAGTGAAGGCCGAGCATCAGAGACCAGCAGGTTTGCTCAAGCCTCTTCCTATTCCCGAGTGGAAGTGGGAGAACATTACCATGGACTTTGTGACTGGATTGCCGAGGTCAGCCAGAGGATCGAATGCTATCTGGGTGATTGTAGATCGTCTTACCAAATCAGCGCACTTCTTGCCTATTAAGACGACTTTCACCATGGTTCAGTATGCAGAGCTGTATATCCGAGAGATAGTCCGACTCCATGGTATTCCAGTTTCTATCGTATCCGACAGAGATCCCAGATTCACTTCCTCATTTTGGAAGAGTTTGCATTCGACTTTGGGTACGAAGTTGCTGTTTAGCACAGCTTTCCATCCGCAGACAGATGGACAGTCGGAGCGAGTTATTCAGATCTTAGAGGATCTTCTCCGTGCTTGCGTCATTGATTTCTCTGGGAGTTGGGAGTCGAACTTACCATTGGTAGAGTTCACCTATAACAACAGTTTCCAGTCGTCTATAGGTATGGCTCCGTATGAGGCGCTGTATGGTCGCAAGTGTAGATCTCCTGTTCATTGGGATGAAGTAGGAGAGAGAGCAGAGTTGGGTCCAGAGATTGTTCAGCAGGCAGCAGATGTAGTAGTCAAGATCCGTGATAGGATGAGGACTGCTCAGAGCCGACAGAAGAGTTATGCCGATCAGCGGAGGAGAGAGTTAGAGTTTGCAGTGGGCGATCATGTCTTCGTGAAAGTGGCACCTATGAAGGGTGTCATGAGATTTGGCAAGAAAGGGAAGCTCAGTCCGAGATTCATTGGACCGTTTGAGATCCTCGACAGAGTTGGGACGCTAGCGTATCGTGTGGCTCTTCCGCCGAATCTGGCCGGAGTACACAATGTCTTTCACGTCTCCATGCTGAGGAAGTATATGGCAAATCCTTCGCATGTGCTGAATTTAGAGCCGTTGCAGCTTACTCCGAACTTATCTTATGAGGAGAGACCCGTGCAGATCCTAGACAGACAGGAGAAGAAACTTCGGAACAAGTTGGTTAAGCGAGTCAAAGTCAAATGGCTCAACCATTCAGAGGAGGAAGCTACGTGGGAGTCTGAGTCGGAGATGAGGAGTCGATACCCTGAGTTATTCGGTGAGTTCTAATTTCGAGGACGAAATTTATTTAAGGGGGGAAGGATTGTAGAACCCGTAAATCAGTAGACGTATAAGCCATGCATAATTCTAGATTTTTTTTAAATTTAATTGACTTCATTGCATGATTATTTTAAATGCATTTATTTGAAGTTAATTATTTATTATTTCAGTTCAGTAGTATGATTTTTAGCATTTCAGTATTTTCAGTGAGGCCGGACCGGAGTTGGAGTTTTGAGATAGAATTTAAGATTCGAGAAATATTTCCAGAAGTTAATTTAGCTAGTAACTAAGTTCATTTAAGTTAGAAAGGGAGGTTTGAAGATTTAATTTAATTATTTGAGGTGATTAAGAAATGAATTCATTTAAGTTATTAAATTAAGGGGTTAGCTCACTAAATTATTTAAAGGATTAGTAAGGCTTTCAAGGATTATTAGTTGACTAGATAATCAACATTTCCCTTTATTTTATCATGCATTTTTCGGCCACCCTTAGTGCTAGAAGATTCATTTTCCAACTCATCAACTTTGACCAATTCTTTGCATGTAATTAGTAGGATAATTCTAGGATTTTTGGGAGCACAATTTAATTAAATAAATGGACATATCCTAGTCTAGAATCAAGATAAATTTCGGCCACCACCTCCTAGAAGCATCCACCAACTCATTTGATATCAAACCATAATTCAAAATTCAAATTCAAAGGGAGTGGACTTGGTCTTGATCCTTCCTTATATCTTGCACCCACTTCCCTCACCCTCCTAACCATTTTTCCCCCTCTCCTTTCTTTCGAAATCTGAGTGAAAATAAGACCCTTTTCAGAGGTAAAAATCGTGAGCCATAGCTAGGGAGAAAGGCAAGAAAATCGAGTTCAAGGAAGGTAGACAAGAAGCGCTCCACCTCCTCCGTGCCGCGTCGTCGTTGTTTCGTTCGTTTTCTTTCGAAACGAAACCAGGCATGTCTAGATTTCTTTCAAACCTCAATCAAGTCATATTATCATTTATTTTTCAGTACATGATCATGTTGTAGCAAGCAAAAATCGAGATCCATGTCAAAATATTTTGGAACACACATGCAGAATTTTCGACTTCCCTTGACAAGCTTCACGTTTTTCTGAGTTTTGATGGTTTCAGGTATTGGATCGACTCCAGGCTCCCAAGGCGGCTTGTATACATGTAGTAGGATGCATTAGGACCATGTTGGTCATTTCAAACCAGCCCCATACTTGCTGGAAAACCGAAATGACAGCAAGTTCCCCATAAGTGCAGAAATGTGATTCGAAAATTCAGTTTGGATGTCAAGGAGGAAGGATCTGATCTTGGCTGCCCCAAGGGCCTTTAGCCATGGTTGGATCACTTCCCTAGCATGTCTAAGACGTGACTAAGTTGCCCTTTTGGTGGCTTGGTCCATGGCCCCTCGGTTTTTAATCAAAACGTGAAAACAGCCCCCCTCCCCTCTCGGCCCCTTTGGTTTTGACAGCACATGTACTTCGAGTTGGTTGGCTTGGTGTGGATCTTGGTTGGCCTATGGCCCTTAGCCACGGTTCATATCATGCTCCTAGATGTCTAGATCGTGCCATGGTCAATCAAATGGCCACTGGAACGATGCAAGACATCGATCATAGCATAAACACTACACACGCACGCATGAGGGCCCTCGGTGAGAACTTTCGGGTGGTTGCTGGAATGAGGCGAATTGTGGCTGGCCTAGGGCCCTTAGCCATGGTTCAAATCATTCCTTGGGACGTTGTGGAGAGGCTTTGGTCGGTGGTTCAAGCCCCAATGGCCAAAAGTCTCGCAAACGACGCGATGCAAGCTAGGTCGCAGCTGCTGGAAATTACAGCAAGTTGCTGTGTCGGTTCAGAGGCTCGTTCGAGTTCTTGGTTGGCTTTTAGCCCATGGCCTTGGACTGGACAGTGCCTCATTGAGTTAGGAAGGTCATGTTTTTGACCGTTTGTCATTTGGATCATTTTTGAGGTCGTACGAGAATTTACGGTGCAATGTGCCAAATTGACTCTCGAAAGAGCGTTTCGTGTTTTGGCCTCCATTCCACCTAGATTTCGACCCTATCATTTTAGGAACATTATTTTATGATTTTTCAGCGTATTTTAATCATGACTATACGTCAGTTCAGTGTCGGTTCAGGTTGGCTCGGAGTCATGATTAAATGCGAAGTCATTAGGCGTCATAGTCGCATCTTTTGAACGTAAATTGCATAGTTGGTCATGTTTAAACTATTGCATATTTTTCATGGCACAGTTAGGTTGCAGCGAGCCTGGGAACGAACCAATCCAATCCAGTTGGTAAAATTACAGGAATTTTCATTATGCCAGTTAATTATTTTACGTGCATTAAACAGAAAATGATTATTTTTGAGATTTATGCGATATGGCTTGTGGTTCATTCACTATGTGGGAGTGTTATTTTTATACGGTCGCCAGTGACCGATCAGTTCAGTATGGTACCACCCGGTCGCCAGTGACCGGCCAGCTCAGTTCAGTTTCAGCCTCCCCGGTAGCCAGTTACCGATCAGTTCAGCTTAGTGCAGTGGCCACAGGCGTAAAACATAATCTCAACAGAAAATTTTACCAGATATTTCAGTACAGGCTCCAAGGAGCAAATATTTTTACAGTGATTTCCAGTTCAGTTATGCACGTATTATAATTGCTCAGTACAGATTATTTTCAGTATGCCTCAGGACAGGATATTTTATCCCATGCATATTTTAAATTCAGATTTTTACTCGTTACCTGCGATTTATGCATGCTGAGTCTTTAGGCTCACTAGACTTGATTGTTGTAGGTACTGATGAGGCCAGGGCCGAGGGCGGGGACCAGTGAGCCAGCTTGGGTCGGCAGTAGTGGCACCCGAGGACCTCAATGCAGCAGTTGTTATGTTTTTCCGCAAACAATTTTTATCAGTTGATGGATATTTTTAAATTGTGATTTTTGGAAAACTTTATTTTCTTCTGCTGCAATTATTTTGAAATATTGAACTTGTTTCACCAGTGATTTTATGAGCGAGACCATTAAGCTCTTTAAAAAAAAAATTAATTAATTTTCCGCAAATTTTCAAGCAAGTAGTTCGAGGGCCTTCACAGGAAGGATAAAGAAGCTGCGGATACACAGCCTCCGAAGAAACAACAGAAGAATCCTAGTGATTCTCAAAGTTCTGGTTGTTTTTTTTGTGGCAATGATGGGCATATGAAGAAGCAGTGCAGTAATTATCACGCTTGGTGTGCTAAGAAACGTATACTTCTGAATATGGTTTGTTCTGATATTAATTTAACTTCAGTGCCTAGACACACGTGGTGGATAGATTCTGGTGCAACAACTCACATCAGTGTGTCTATGCAGAGTTGCTTGGATTGCCAAAAACCAAGTGATGCTGAAAGATTCATCTATGTTGGTGACGACAACAAAGTTGAAGTTGAAGCAATAGGAAAATTTAGATTATTGTTAAAGACTGGAATATATTTGGATCTTTACGAAACATTTGTTGTACCGTCTTTTAGATGGAATTTGATTTCCATTTCTACATTGGACAAATTTGGTTATTCTTGTTCTTTTAGAAATGGAATATTCAATTTGTTTCTCGATTCAAAATTGGTTGGTTCTGTTTCTTTATCTGGATACGATAATCTTTATTCTTTGGATGTCATTGCTTCATTTAATGAATCCCTGCAAACAAGTAGAGGCACTAAAAGAAAATTAACCAGTGAGAATTCAGCTACGTTATGGCACAAAAGATTGGGTCATATCTCTGAAAAGAGAATAAGGAGACTTGTGTCAGACAAAATTCTCAAACATTTAGATTACACAGATTTTAATAATTGTGTTAATTGTATAAAGAGAAAACAAACCAACAAAAGGAGATTTGAAGCCAACAGGTGTTCAGGCTTCTTAGAACTTATACATACTGATATTTGTGGACCATTCCCTTCGGCTTCTTGGAATGGTCAACAGTATTTTATAACATTCACAGACGATTTTTCAAGATATGGCTTCATTTATCTCATTCATGAAAATGCACAGTCATTGGATGTGTTCAAAAGCTGTAAAGCTGAAGTTGAAAATCAACTTGGCTTAAAGATTAAAAGCGTTAGATCTGACCGTGGTGGTGAATATTATGGTAGATAAGACGGTTCAGGTGAACAACGTCCAGGACCTTTTGCTAGATTCCTGGAGGAATGCGGTATCGTCCCACAGTACACTATGCTGGGTTCACCCACTATGAATGGTGTTGCTGAAAGACGAAACAGAACGCTTAAGGACATGGTGAGGAGTATGATCAGTCATTCTACTTTATCAAAATCACTCTGGGGAGAAACACTAAAGATCGCAGCATATATCCTCAATAAAGTTCCAACTAAGGCAGCGACCAAAAGCCCTTATGAACTTTGGACGGGTAAAATGCCCAGTCTTAAGCATCTGCATGTTTGGGGATGTCCAGCTGAGGCAAGACCTTACAAGCCTAATGAAAAGAAACTGGACTCAAGGACGGTTAGTTGTTATTTTATTGAATACTCTGAAGGATCCAGGGGGTACAAGTTTTATGATCCCACAAGTAACTCGATTTTTGAGTCAGGAAATGCCCGGTTCTTTGAGGATGTTGAGTTTGCGAGGGGAGATAAAGTAAGAGATATTGTCTTTGAAGAGGAATATGTAAATATTCCCACAGGTGTCTTGGACATTGTTCAGGATTACATCCCTCATTTTGACCAAGACACAATATAGAGATCCTCCCATTTCAGATGAACAAACTCAAGTACCTCCAGAACCTATGCCATTAAGGAGATCCACTAGAGAGCGGAGAAATGCAGTGTTAGATGATTACATTGTATTTCTTCAAGAACATGAGGCAGACATTGGATTGATGGAGGATGATCCTATTAACTTCCTTCAAGCCTTGGAAAGTTCTAACTCACAAAAGTGGAATGATGCCATGAATGAGGAGATAAAGTTGATGAAGGACAATGACGTATGGGATCTTGTCTCATTGCCTAAAGGTACGAAGTCCATTGGTTGCAAATGGATATTTAAAACCAAGAGGGATTCGAAAGGCAATGTGGAAATATATAAGGTTTGTCTTGTCTCTAAAGGCTTTACACAGAAAGAAGGCATTGATTATAAAGAGACTTTCTCTCCGGTTTCTTCGAAAGACTCTTTAAGGATTATAATGGCTTTGGTGGCGCATTTCGATCTTGAGCTTCATCAGATGGATGTAAAGACTGCGTTTCTAAATGGTGACATTGATGAAACGATTTATATGGTGCAGCCAGAAAATTTTGTGTCCAAAGACACAAATAATATGGTTTGCAAATTAAAGAAATTCATCTATGGGCTCAAGCAAGCATCTCGACAATGGTATTTCAAATTTCATCAAGTAATCATCTCGTTTGGTTTTGAGATGAATTTGGTCAATGATTGTGTGTATCATAAGTTCAGTGGGAGTAAGCATATTTTTCTGGTTTTATATGTTGATGACATTCTGCTCGTTAGTAACGATATAGAGTTGTTGCATGAAACCAAGAGTTTTCTAGCTAAGAATTTTGAGATGAAAGATCTTGGTGATGCATCTTTTGTACTGGGTATTCAGATACATCGGGATCGTTCTCGGGGTATTCTTGGATTATCTCAGAAAAGCTATATCAAGAAAGTTCTCAAGCGATACGGGATGCAAGATTGTAAACCAACAGATACCCCTGTGGCTAAGGGAGACAAATTTAGTCTCAAACAATGCCCAAAGAATGATTTTGAGGAAAAAGAAATGCAGAAGGTTCCCTATGCATCTGCAGTGGGAAGTTTGATGTATGCTCAGGTTTGTACACGTCCAGATATTGCGTACGTGACAGGAATGTTGGGGCGATATTTAAGTAATCCAGGAGTGGAACATTGGAAAGCAGTCAAAAGGGTTTTACGGTACCTACAGATAACAAAAGATTACATGCTCACATATCGGAGGTTGGATCAGCTTAAGATCATTGGGTATACTGACTCCGATTTTGCTGGATGCCAAGATAGTATGAAATCTACGTCAGGCTAGATCTATCTCCTTGCTGGAGGTGCCATTTCCTGGAAGAGTTCTAAACAGTCTCTTATAGCTTCTTCCACCATGGCAGCTGAGTTTGTAGCGTGTTATGAGACATCCAATCATGAAATATGGCTGCAAAATTTTGTCACAGGACTGCGCATTGTTGATGGCATTGAAAGGCCACTAAGATTACATTGTGACAATAAATCAGCAGTTATGTATTCCAATAACAACAGGAGCTCGACGAAGTCAAAACACATTGACATCAAGTTTCTGGTTGTTAAAGAAAGAATTCAGAGTGGAAAGTTGTCTATTGAGCATATCGGTACAAACTCCATGGTTGCGGATCCGCTTACTAAGGGACTACCACCCAAACAGTTTCATGAGCACACTGCTAGTATGGGTGTTTTGTCAATTGAGGAAATTCAGTTTTAGTGGGAGTTTGTTATTTTAAATTCTTTTCAGTTGTAGAAATTTTAGTTACAGTTATGTAAATTTATTTTTTACAGAAATAAATTTCAAGTTAAGTCACACTCTGATTATGATTTAAAGTTTGATCTCAATAAGGTTAAAGGGAGGACTAGTTGGAATAGGCATGTTACGGTCACATTGCATGAAATTTCCATGCTACACATCCACTTCATGATCCATGTCGTTCAGTTGTGTTGGCATATGTGACCATTGATGGGTATAGTTACCTTGAGTGTAGCGAAGACTGCTTTGATCTTATGTTAATGTGATTGATGGACCGGATTGGTTATAGATACATTTCGGAATGACAACAATTTTGAGCTCATAAGGTTTTTTTCACAAACATAATTATAAAGTTGCACATATAGCCCAAGTGGGAGATTGTTGGATCAATTTATTTATATGAGCTTATATGTGAATAATTATGTGTTATGGGTTATCTGTTAAGTTAAGCCCAAAATAAAGTGATCAATTAATGTTTCGGGTTATTAGGCTTTAATGTATCTAATGGGTTGTGGGCCTTTAATGTGTAGAGAAATAAGTGTAATTTCTGTTTTTATGATGAGCTAAAACATAAATATCAGAAGATATTGATAAACATTATCTATAAATATGGGTCATGGTCCTCAGATCTCGTTTTATCACTTTCACTATTCTCTCACCAATTAAGAAAGAAAATAGTTCTGAAGAGAAACTAAAGGATTCTCTCAAGGAAAGAGCGCGTAGATCTGGAAGATCAAGACACGTTCTAAATAATTCAGGATCAAGGCTTCAGGTACGCTTCCGCTTAAGATTTCAGTCAAATTCTTAATGATTTAGCATGATGGATAGCCTACTCATATTTAAGATAATGTTAATTGAGAAAGACTCAATTTAACTGGCAGTTATTTTACCTACCCTTCAACTACGATAAAAATTCAATAGTATATCAAAGTTAACATGTGCATAAGAATATGCATTCGTGCATTATGATCAGACACAACTCCTTTGGCGAACCTGCGAAAATCTTGCAGATGATAGGACTGGCAAGCCGAATATTGTTGAGTAATGTTTCTGTGAGGAAGACTTCTTTCAAAAAGAAGAGAAACGTGGAAAATTTAAAAGGATATAATGAATTTTGTTTATCTTGAAGATTGACCAAGTGTTTGAAGAGATCGGATCATATTTTTGCTAGATAAAATTAAAAAGTAATTTGTTTTCTTACTGTCGATCTTTACGATTTGCTTGTAATTATATGAAAACGACAAGTAATGAAGAGAATATAGAAAAATTCGGTGGCCTAACTTGTGGTGGTGTGAGAAAATATTCTCGGACATCGTATAATCAATCGATCTTAATACGGAACATAAATTTCACTTAAATATTATAAGATATGCTCTGTAGGTCTGTATTTCCGGTCTTTTCCCTCGAATCCATGTCTTCTCGTATATATCTCTCAATTTACCATCTCATATGAATCAAGTGACCACCTCTAACTACATACGGTGATAACCTTTTCAAGGGAAACAAAGATATAAGAATTTCACTGTCCGATATCTATTGAAACAATGTTGTGAATTAAAAGTGGAAGAATTAGAGCATAAAACAATGAGTTTTCAAATATGAAGAAGGTTATATTGGTCTTTTAGCAGGGTATAGGAGATTTAACCAAAAAAAAAAAAAAAAATCAGTTATAATGGAGACTGGTGGCTAAAATATTTATCCTTGTCTTAGGATTGAACCTACTTTAAGTTCTGACTTTATTTCCAATAATTAAGAAAATTCTTTTAAGAATATAATATATATGGTAAAAATATAACATAAATAATATTAGAAATACAACTAATATATATTTACATAAAATATATAGGAGATTTTTACTAAACCAATATATCATAAGATTTTGATAAATGAAAATTTTGATTTAAATTTTTTGTGTTGTACAAATATAGTCGTACATGAAGGTGTTTAAAAAAATATCTATAGACGATGATTATTTTTGAGATATTAAATGGTAACAATATACTTTGGGTGAAGAAAAACGTAATTATTCAAGAATGTTAATTTTTTTTTCCGTGAAATGAAAATATTTTAAAAATTAAATTGGGATTCCTAATTATGTGGGAGGCGTAAAATCGAAAAACAAATTTTTATAAGAAGAAAATAAAAAAATAATAATAATATTTAAATTCATTTTAGTATTAAAAAACATTTTTTCCTCTGAATTGGATTCAAAATTTACTCTTGTTAATAATTGAACAGAGATCGTTCCAAATTTGAACTTCTCGTGACCATTCCCGGTTCCACGAAGCTTCGAATACGTCGGTTCATGATCGAGTCAACAACTTCGACTGGACCGTAGATCTTGACCCAGTTGACTCGGTCTCCTTGCATCTTCAATTATTAACCTTGAGCTGTGCTATATAAAGCAACTCCACTCCACTCACTTTGGCAATTCCTATGCAATTTTCTTACGTGATAGTTTCTTTTCTATTCGATACCTTTCGTCTCCACTATTTTCCCATAAATTCTTTGATAATCTTGATCTGGGTAATTTGGAGTAGAAGAAAATGATGGTGGGTTTTTGTCTTGCTCGAATTTGATCTTGGTTTTGTTGTGGTTTGTTATTGTTGTTGGGCGTGTTTTGATTTTAATTGGGATATGCTGTTCTTTCGATTTTCTTGCAGAAAGTTGTGCTGAAATTGGATTTCGCGGATGATAAAACCAAGAAAAAAGCCATGAAGAACATCTCCGGCATCTCAGGTACTGTTACTGTGTTGAAAATCAACCGCAGAAAATCCATTGTTTCGACGAATAATTTTGCTTAGTCTCTGGGTCTCGGTTTTCTTTTTTTTTTTTTTTGTAGGGATTGAGTCGATTGCTATGGATTCGAAGGACAAGAAGTTGACTGTCACCGGAGATATTGACCCGGTGGCGATGGTGGCGAAGCTGAGGAAGCTCTGCCACACGGAAATAGTCACCGTCGGGCCGGCGAAGGAGCAAGAGAAGAAGAAGGAGGAGCCCAAGAAAAAGGATGGACCCAAAGAAGATGAGGCGGCCCAAATGGTCAAGGCTTATCATGCTTACAATCAACAACACCCTTATTACTATCAATCTCAGCATCAGCCTTATTCGAATCCTCAGGCGGCGCCGGCGTATTATGCTCGGAGTCCGGAGGAGGATCCAAATGGTTGTGTTATTTGCTAAATCACACCCCACCCCTCTCCTCTTTCACAAAAAAAAAAAAAAAAAAAAAAGGAGAGAGAATTCAGTGTTTTGGGTTTTAGTAGCATCAGGAAAGGATAATTAATTAGTTTGTTGTAATGATTGCATAACTTATAGTAAATATGTGTGAATTTAATGATGTCAAAAGATCTTCCATGAGATGATAGAATAGGATGGATCATCATCCTTAAAAAGTCTTTAATGATGTAAAGATAAGAATAATGAGTCTTTGAATCAGTTGAATTAGTTGATATATTTGTCTTGCAAAATTAATCGAATCGTCTCTGAGATGTCTTTCTTTTTGAAATTTTTGTGACAACAATTATTCTTCCAACGGTTTGATTTGATTAAATGAATTGTTAATCATTTTTCTGGTGTTGGTTGATGATGTTGTTGGGATAATATAATAAAATCGAATCATATTTTTATAATATATATATATATTCTTGGATTTTTAAGCACGTGTACATGCTCTCAGTCGTAGAAACTCTTTTGATAATTATAAGAAAAATCTGTTTCATACACAATTTATAAACCCTTGGAATCGATAGTGATATTCTCGTAAACAAATAATATAACAGAAACGAAGATAATTTGTTGTCAGCCACCTATTTATTATTTATTATATTTCCAGTATTCATCTGAAGTGATTGATTAGTTGACGATGATTGATTTGATTCTTTGATTCGAAAAAATAAAGACTTTTGTGCATAATAATAATAATACACTTGAAATTTGTCAGACTTGAAAGTTGAAATGAAAATACCTATTGGAATTTAAAGATGGAACGATGGTGATTAAGGCCATGTTTAAGACTCCATCAAAATAATGGAAAACACCATTTTAATGTAGTTTTTTTTTTCTTTTAATGAGAGCTGCGTCAAAATAACGCAGCCTCACTACTTTGCGTTAAATAAATTTGACGCAGAAGAGAGATTTGTTATTTTTTTAAAAAAAATTATTATAAATATTATTATTTTTATTTTTAAAAATTATTATAAATTTAAAAATAATAATATTTTATTTTTAAAATATTTATTTATGTTAGTTATTATTAATTAAGGACTAATTTGATTTAATGATTTATAATTAATGTAATTTTAATACAAATACAAAAAATTAATATAACAATATAATTCATAAAAAAATTGAAATACAAATACAACTTGAAACACATAATTCAAATACAAATACAAATGAAAATACAAAGACAGTAATCAAAAGGAAAATATATTTAGAAGATAAACAAAATAGAGAATCAATAATCTGGTAAATTTGATCAGGATCCTCCATGATCACCCAAATATTTTCCAAATGTGACAACATCTTGTTGTCAGTGTCTTTCTCTTTTTTGCATAATTTTTGCTCTTTCAATTCGAATTATTTCACGTATTTTTGGATCGGCAATTATGCTTAAATCCATGTACAGAACTCTATTTTGTATTCTCCTCTTGAAGGGCAGCCAATGCTATTTCTTGTTGTCGAGTTTCAATTTTCTTTTATTGATTTTCCAATTTCAATTTATCATTTTGCAATTTTAGCATTTGAATATTATTATGTTGTTAAAGTTCAGTGGAGCTCTTTTCTAGTATATTCATAAGATTGTGACGTCTTTGTTTTATCGTAGATAATAATTTTGAAATGTTGTCATCTTGTTTTCTTTAATTTAGCTTTTTTAACTCCAATAGTTCGCTCGGATGAAGTGTCACCTGCATTTTCATCACTGCTTAAATTAATTGAAAATGAATGCAATTCAGGAGAACCCGATATTGGAGTCTCTGGTGTCTGAATTTCTGATTGTGACGAATATAAGTTTGTGACATGAATTTTAGGTACTGGACTCGATGGATTGATGTCACTTGAGAATTTTTCAATATCTTTCATAATAGTCCACACACAATCAAATTTGAATCCTTTACTATAATTAGATCTTGCATGAACAGATCTTTTGCTCTATTGAACTGCACGGAAATACACGACTCGTATAAGAGTTTAAACTAGTTAAAAAAATAATCTATATAAAAAAAATTACAATATCATCTTCAGATGCACCACTGGTTTGAGAGTTTCAATTTGACGAATGCATCCTCTTAATCTTCCAATGTGATGGAGTACTTTTCATGCGACACTGCAATGATCTTTTGTTACGTAGTTTTAGAGAGTTTGGTTTGGTGATGTAGTAAGCTTCTTCGACACGAGTCCAAAATTGATATTGGATTGGTTTATACATATGATACGATTTTGTGTTATGTCAAGATATACATGAAGATAAAACGCAAAACGATTGTATGAATGTTGTTGAGCATTTTGAAAACAAAAGAAAAGAAATTTTAAATGTTATAGCTCAAGAGAAAGAGTTGGTTGTTGCGTACATTATCCAACAAGAGCAAGGAACACATAAGGGTTCATTTCCAGGTCACGTAGTCATCCATCGTGATCGGAAAATCGTCGATCGTAATTTGTTCAATGATTACTTTACTGAGAATCCAACATATAATGAAAGCAATGTTTCAAAGATGATTTCGAGTGTCTCGAAATTTGTTCTTTCGTATCATTGCTGCGGTAAAGAATCATGATGCTTATTTCACACAATGAAATGATGGTGTGGGGGCGGCTTGGTCTATCGACAATTCAAAAAACGACAGCCGCATTGCGAATTCTAGAATCTTTAACCGCGGATGCTACTGATGAATATATCAAAATTGGAGAATCTGCTGCATTAATTGAGTGTATGCAACGATTTTGTCGGATTATAGTGGAAGTTTTTCCAGAACAATACTTGAGATCACCCACATCCAATGATGTCGCCAGACTACTATATATTGGTGAACAACGAGGATTCTCGGGAATGTTGGGAAGTCTCGACTGTATGCACTGGAATTGGAAAAATTGCCCCACGTCTTGAGCGGGTCAATATGCAGGTCGTAGTGGTTCTCTAACAATCATTTTAGAAGCAGTAGCTGATTATGATCTTTGGATATGGCATGCATATTTTGGTATGCCCGGATCCAATAATGACATAAATGTTTTGGAGGCGTCTGATCTATTCTCCAATCTTGCACTAGGTATTGCTCCTACTGCTCATTATAGAATTGGACAAAAAGAATATGATAAGATATTATTTAGCTGATGATATTTATCTGAAATGGTCAACTATTGTGCAAGGCATTCACGATCCAAGGGGTCCGAAAAAGAAATATTTTGCAATGAAACAAGAATCTTGTAGAAAAGATGTGGAACGCGCATTTGGCGTTCTTCAATCACGATTTGCAATTGTAGCATTCCCAGTACTTGGTTGGAAGAAACGCATTTACATGACATAATGAAATCATGTATCATAATACACAATATGATTATCGAAGATGAACGTGACCTCTGTGCACCCATTCAAGATGCGAGAGAAGTACGTATAAATGGTTGTTGATGAGCATATCAAATTTCAAGAATTTCTCAGTCGATATAAAAGAATAAAAGACAAAGATGCTAATTTCGCACTATGAAATGTTTTAATTGATCATTTGTGGTATAAATATAGTCATTCAAATGTTTGAAATTGTATTCTTATTATATTTGAAGTTGTATCTATATTATGTTTAAATTTCTATTCATATTTTTCATTTTAAATAATTTTCTTATATTAATTCATATTATATATAATCTAAATTATATTATATAATTAAATTATAAACTTAAATATTATTATTTAAATTTATTAATAATAAAACATTAGTCATAATTAAAAATATATTAAATAAAATGTAATAATCAATACATGTAAAATAAAAAGAATATTTCGAGAAATTTTTTTTGTATAAGATTTGAAATAAATGAGTTGAAGATGAATGTTATATTGGTGCAGAAATCATACTATTTTAGTGTAAAATATGTATTAAAATAAATTTTATGGTTGAAGATGAGTGATATTTTTGTCCCAAGATCCCAAATGCATCTTTTCCGGATTCTCATAATATATGTAATATACACACACATACATACATATGTACCCGTACATACATTAAAATAATGTGGAATATTATAGATTTTAGTGGACAAAGTTTGTCGGTGTCACGTGGATCCATAGGTTTGAAGCAAAATGGCTACATTTTGTCGGTGTGTATATATATATATATATATATATATATATAGGAAAATTTTAGCCAATTTTTTCTTTGGATGATTATCTAATAAATTTATAAGATATTTAGGTTAAAAATATGATTATTATACGTTTGAAGATGTTTCGTTATTATAACATCTTTTTAGTATTTTATGATTTAAAATGCAAAATAATTTGAAAGTAATCAAATAACTGTTTTTGAACATATTTATAGGCATATTCCATTTTTAAATATTAAGATAAGATTTTTTTAAAAAAAATTAAGGTGATTTAAGTTACTAATAATTTATCAAACGACTAATTTAAAATTTTATAAATAAAGTATTGTGGATGATTATTAAGATAATATTTTTATTTTATCATGTTATCAAGTGTTCAGACTCTGTAAACGTATTCTATAAATAGATGTATCGAATAATGAATAAATCATTCTAAGTTATTTTGTGGGGCCCTTAACTCCTAATCGTTATTACAACACAATCTGATTAGGGTTAATTAATTACAGCGAAAAACGAGTTAAAATTTTATTTACGATGAGCCCAAAACATCATATTTGAATACTAAAAATAGTATTTCATCTCACATCATAAAACACGCCCACACGTAATCAATACCAACTACAAACAAACAACTCATATCCTCGGGACATGCCCCGGTATATAGATACATATACATATATACTGGGAAACAAAGCATAAAACCTCAACTCAACAGTGACTCCCTCCAGAAGCGCCCTCTCTGGTCTCCTGATATCCTGGAGTACCTGCCATTGTCTACACACAAAGACAACAACAGCCCCCCTTGGGCGTGAGCAAAACTCCGTATGGAACAATCATCATATATACAACAGATATCTACACGATGATATATGATATGCAATGCATGTATGTCGTGGAGGTATCAAGTCAAATGCTCATCCACTGAGCACATGTCAGAATCAAACGAATCGCTATCAAATCAATGCTCGAGCTGACACACCGACCTCAATCAGGGATACTCATATGATAGCGTCGACAAAGCGCCATCAAATCCCAAATCTCAATCAATCATCGGGGCCACAAATGACTATGCTTTAAGGGTCATATAATACCAAACATAGCATTGTGTTCACAAATCCCAGAATCAAATCAAATCATATCATGGTATCCAAGGATCATAGCTCAACGTGCATGTCATGTATCGATGTATGCATCAAACGATATGTGTTAACAAAATATTTATTTTATACATCGATATTCCAATCACAATGTCATGTATGCCACATCAAGTCATCACATAAGGCATATAGACATATCTTCTCAATCAAATCAATCAAACATATATCATATGATACAGATACCTTTCGTATGTTATCCGGTTGCAACATACCTCAATTCTTCGTTTCCAGTTGATGTAGCTTTAGATTTCAGTATAATAATTTATCTACATCAATAACATATTCATTTCAATCAATAATTTCATTCAAATTCAACAATATAAGTTTCAAATATCTTTTGAAACTTCAAAAATTCATATCAAATCAAAATCATAACATAATTCAATTCTGACTTCAAAACTTAGTTTCTTGTCGGTTATTCTACTACATATAGGAATCTCGACTTCAATTACATGTCATTCCAGCACTTTCATATTTAGAGCTGCTGAAACTAGAAGAAATTTACCTCAAAATGAAGTTCTCAACGCAAAGATTCCGAATATATAATTTGTTTCGCGTTTGGATAACGTTTCGAAGTGATTTTGGACGATAGAAATCGATTTCCTTTCTCTTTCTCGAAGTTACTGAATAAGAAATGAACACAAATCTCATTCTTATCCCCACCGCTGTTGCGCTCGGGCGCTAATTCTCGCGTCCGAGCGCGAGACATTCTGTTCCCGAGTGTGACTTACACCGCGCTCGGGCGGTCAAAAACTACCGCTTGGGCGCGGAATGTTCTGTCCGAGCATCAATTTGTTCCACACTGGCGCTCGGGCGATCATTTTCTACCGCTCGGGCGCCATACGTTCTGTACAAAATATTGGTCTTGTATTGTATCGGCGTCCGGTTTCTCCACTCAAGCTCTTACAACTTCAATTCTGTTAATTAATCCATATCTAGTACGATATTTCATTATCAACATTATTTTTTCACTTTCATTATCATGATATACATAATCACATAACAAATTCATGAATTATCGATAATCACCATAGGATTTACGATAATACGATACACGGTCCGGTCCTTACATGTTTTGTCTTCAATATTCTTTACTATTCACATCAATAATATTTCTTAAATTTTTTTCCTCAACATTTTTTTATTACTTATAAACTCTTTTTAACTGTTTGCCGACTTGGTCAAAACAAGTTGTAAGGCGGATAAAGCTAATAATGAGTAAAGACAATTTAGAGTCTAAACTAAAATATTAATTTCTTGAGCCATGATTTTGTAAGAATTAGTTTAATTTGAAGATCAAAAACTTATGTGAGACGGTCTCACAGGTCGTATTTTGTGAGACATATATCTTATTTGGATCATCCATGGAAAAATATTACTTTTTATGCTAAGAGTATTACTTTTTATTGTGAATATCGGTATGGTTGACCCGTCTCACAGATAAAGATTCGTGAGATCGTCTCACAAAAAAACTACTCTAAAAACTCCTGCTTTTGGGGTGAGATAAATGTATTTGTATATAAAAACGCAAAATTTCCTATCTAATCAAAATTTCATATCTGAATTGAAAATTATCAATGGAATCTCAATTTCCAACTTTACTCTCATTTATTTACTGATTGGCCCACGTACTTTTTTGTAACTATTGTAAAATGTTTGCATAAGCCGGCCAATTGATAAATTGAGTAATACTTTGTTGGACAGCAAATGGCAGAAAATGCCTTCGTAGTTTAAGACATGACAGCTTTGTGGAATTGACCCCTCGCTTTTTGAGCTGTTGTTTGATTCTTGTATAAAATTCAATGTCAAATGATCGGAATATACTCCAATGTAATAATATATGGATGAGTTATTTAACATGGAGACAGATCACGTTTGCATGATATGGTTATTTAATAAACTGCTACATCTATGGAAGGATAAAGAAAGGAGTTTAAGTTTGGGTAATTATGTTTGGCTCGAGTTTTTGCGTGCGGGCGTACCAGACACGGATCGTGCTAAAATGTGATAAAAAAATGTTAAAAATCTAACTTCTAATTATGTATTGTGAGTCCCGACATGACTCTTAGTTATAACATGATTGCGACTTAACCAAAATCTAACCAATATATGTAATTAAATAATAAAGAAAATCTATTATTCGAATGACATGAATACAAGAGTATATCACTAAAATTGAAAACTACATTTTTACAAGATAGAAAAGTTGAAATATGAAAGATGGAGGAAATAAACAAAATGCTGGAAGATAGAACTAGAAAAGTCGAACTTAAAATAAAAATTAGAAATTTCTAAATTGAAACTGAAATCACTTATATAATTTGTTTTGATAATTGAGTGTCGATGATGAGTTGTTGTTGTGTTTTCTTCCTGTTAAACCTTGATTCTTCACATTGGTTTAGGCGTCAATTCATTTATTGTGTGGATCCATTATCTTACTACCTACAGCATTAACAACCCCACTAAATGTGAGAGCTCATAAAGTTCATTTCCAGCTCCAATTCAGAACTTGGAATTTTCTAGCATGTAGAGTGCATATTGAGTAGTTTTCTGGTTACTACAATTTTTAAATTGAGATTTGAAGTTATGATGTAAATAAACCTTGTAGTACTTCATATTGGCTTTTTTAGACATTGGAATCATATAATTTCATCAACATATGAATTAGATATGGATTTTATGATGGAACGTGTCAAAACTTAGTCGTGTGGTTAATATTGCGAACAAATTTGTTGGTTTTCAAGAAATATGAGATTTATACACTAGGAGTCTGGAAATATGATTCAAATAAAATTATACAGTTATATGTAATCTTCGAAATCAAATCAAATCAAAATCGTTTAATTTCATTGAGAATCGAAAAAGTTGTATAAGTTTTACTGAAACTACAAATGTACTAGATTATGTTGGCGAGTTGAGTTGATGCAATGTCTTCCATTGAATTCCGGACACAAAAATTGAGATTTTGTGCAAGGTCCAAAATGCGATAACGTAATTTAACTGCATGCAAATCTAAGAAAAATAAAAAATGCCTAATTAAATTATTTTTGAAACGTCTACTGCTAAAATACTACTGAAAGTTTGTTTTTTTGTTTTGAAACTATGGCCGAAAATAAACATACTTATATACATATATAAGCTAACCATGCATTTTATAAAGTCCTCCAACTACTGAATAAAAATTGCTGCATTTAATCAGATCTTAAAAATATAATCAATCTCCTAGTCTATTATTTTAAAAGAAAAACTCAAACATTATACCAAAAGTCTGTCAAATCAACCACGTAACAAAAATTCATAAACATTTAAAAATACTGTTTTGACCCATGCCACGGTAAACATAATGTGTAGAAGAACTACAAGGTCCTCAGGTTTTCATGTGCACCCCCAGCTCAGCCTACTCAGTCTTCAGAGACCCAGTCTCCTCATTCACATGATCACCTGTATCAATCACACCTAGTGAGTCTAAAGACTCAACACAACAATGAAAAATATTGTAATCAAAATAAGTTTTGTGATCGTTCAAAAGGATAAACATAAACGTAAATATTATAAATAAATAACCACAAAAAAATAACAATGTACGAAGTCCACTGACCTAGAGGCCCCATATGACATTACAACAAAGTCAGATGAGAAAAATAACATTAAATCAATAACAAATACAAAAAACCATCAAGATATACAAAATATAAGAAAACCTTGTTCTAAATTATCTACAATATTGATTAAATCGAAAGTCTTCTAATTCTCTTTTCGTAGTCGGGCCGAAGAAATAGGTACCACACACACCAAAGGCTGGCCAAAGATATGAGATTCTTCTATTGAACTAAAGCTAGTCCCTGGAAGGAGATAAAAAAGGTAAAAACTTGTGTGAGACGGTCTCACGAGTCATATTTTGTGATACAGATCTTTTATTTGAGTCATCAATGAAAAAATATTACTTTTTATGCTAAGAATATTACTTTTTATTGTGAATATCGATAGGATTGACCCATATCACATATAAAGATTCGTGAGACGTCTCACAATAGACTTATTCATGACCGTAACTGTAACGGTCATCGACAGTTAATAAAGATTATGATTAACTGCCGGGATTTTTTGAATCGAAAATTGTGGTCATGTTTTCCCCGCGTGGATGTGGCTGCAGCAAAATAGTTCTGGTGTTAGCATTTATCAATTTAATTTCTTTGAGCCAAGTAGCCGCGGTGCTTCAAAATTTCAATTTCCACACTATCCCATCCCGCTCGAGGCTCAACCTGGAAATCGTCAGCACACAGAACCACCGCCGTGTGCCGCCGTGGACCCGTAGCAGCTCCGCCGGATACCACTAAACTATATGGATGACGTCGATCGTTTGTTCCAATGCTTCAAATGTGGAATCACTCCTCCCGGTACCTTTTCTCTGTACATTTTCCCCCATTTTCATGTAAGAATTTATTCAAAATTACAGGTTGATTGTTCTGTGTTTCAGAGTCTGCTATTAGAGAAAGAAGAAAAGAGAAACGAAAACTAAAGCAACAGTTTTCACCACGACAAGAAGCATCTCCAAGTACTGACACTCAAACGGCAAAAATATGTGTAGAATCGAGAAACATTAGCAAACAATTCTCTCCAATTGTGTTTTACGGCTCCCCGCACGCAGTCCCTCCGAAAAGGCCGGTTCATTTGTTGCGATTGCTGTATGAGATTCGTGCTGATCTCGATGGACAAAATAAGTTGAGGTAGAAAGATATGTCCAGTTTTGTGGAAATTGATACAATCATTTTTGCATGATTGAATGAGTTTGTTTTTAGGGAGGAGATATGGAAAACATTTCCAAGACAGGATGAAGCAATGAAATTCGCGAAACAGCATGCGGATGCTCGAGTATTTAGTTACCAGGATCACGTGAATGGTGTGAGAAGGTTCCTTGTTTCGAAATATAAGGAGTTTTGGCAAAGGCAAGTGTTTGCATATATGTTTTATCTTTTTTAGCCTCTGTTTGATTTTGGAGTTGAGAGATGGAGAAATTGCAAAGGAAATCTCATCCTTTGTTTAGTTTTATAGAACAATGTAAGATTTGGAACTATTCTGTCAAATTCGTGCTCATTTTATTGATAATGAAAATTCCAATAGTGTTTTTTCATAAATTTTCCCTTCCTGATTGAATTCTATATCCTAACAGATCTTTCAACCATGTTTGTACATGAATCGTAATGGCTTGTGCCTCTTGCATCTTAATCGTGTTATCGGTTGTTCGTTCCGATCTTTGTAGGTATAAAGGTATGAGTCCTCATTTTCGACACCATTATGAAGTAATTCAAGAGGTAATAACTTTATCCTTCAGGATTTTTTGGAGCTAATCTCAATTGGTTACACTGATCAAGCTTATTTTTTGTGGTGGAAAAAATATTATATGTGCACCTTGACCCTTATTTTTCTGTATGGAGGTGGGGCACTGAAAGCTGTCTTGCTGACTATTGTCATATATTTAGGGACTACCATGCCATTTATATTTTGATTTGGAGTTCAATAAGAGAGTGAACGCTGGTAGAAATGGAGATGAGATGGTAGATCTCCTGCTAATTGTCATCTTTGATGCGCTACTGGAGAAGTATTCTTTTCAAGGAAACCATGATATGGTGGTAGAACTTGATTCATCTACTGAAGGTAAGATGCTTGCAAGGTATCACACTTGGTTTCTTTAAAATGATTCATTTCTTTACTTATTAAACATCAGGCATGGGCCTGAACACTGCTATTATTTATACACACAGAGACATAGCGGATGCGCTGGAGACAGCCTTTAGGAACAAAAATTTACCTGCTATTTTACACATGCTTTCATATGCTCTCTCTGTCTTATTATTGGCAGAAAAGTTCTCTCGACATTTAATAATCTGCATGCCGAAGACTGCTTTCAAAGACAACTCACATGTTGGTGCTTTTGTAGCGGAGGTATTTAAACTGCATAACAGCATTTTGGTACCCCGATATAAATGGATAGCCTCACCATACGGTCATGTACATGTTTACGGAATAGTGATAATTTTCAAGCAATAAATTGTTATGCTTCAAGATTATGAGGAAACACGTGCATCTCATGTAGTGTTTTAAAATATAGGCGTTTTAATATGTCTTTTCAGTTGATTTAGATTTACTTGAGCATGATGTGAAAGCTGCATCTTTTCATGTCTTATGGCCAGATTTGTTCACGAATTTACAATTACAAAGAAAGGGACGCAAATTTTCAGAAATTGTTTGTATCCAAGGATTCGAGTTCTGACAGTCAGCACCAACCTTTTGTGGACACTGCCGTCTACTCTAGGAACCGTTGCTTTCGACTGTACTTATCGTCTAAAGCGGGGAAGAAATCAGTTCTTCTTCCTAGTGGACGTTTTAAATGTAAGGATATGGTGAGCAATGTTTTTACCCAACTTCTATAGTTCACTATGCATTTCAAAGTCTTAACTGCATATCTTGTCAACGATAATTGGCTGATTACACTTTACTGCAGCACCTTGGTTCTATGTTCATTGAACAACGACATACACAGACAATCAGACCTGAAGGTCCACAGACATCATATTCTAAAGTAGTGGTCTGAGAATAACAGTTCAGTAATTAATGATAGACAAGAATTTAACCATGTAATTCTTTAGTAAGTTCTGTCATAAGGTGATTAAGTGCAGAGTTTTTCTTTTCGTTTCCTTTTGCTATGGGTGGGAGGAGTGCGTGAGGTTATCCCAGAGTCTTTCAGTTAAAGTTTTTCAATTAAAGCCTTGGATCACCATTCATTATTTTTTCTCATTTACTTGTGTAGATGAGCTTATTAAATCTCATTCCTAAACATGAATCAAGCGATTATGTGATCTCGGTGATACCGTGATCTCAACCATGAACCTCCTTTAGAATTTTACGGAGATCTCATCTGAACCTATTGCTTGTGTCAGGATGCTCGTATTAAATACTGTTGACTAATGTGTGGAAATTTTCATAGACGAAAATAAAT
This sequence comes from Primulina tabacum, assembly GCF_025594145.1. Classification (NCBI taxonomy): domain Eukaryota; kingdom Viridiplantae; phylum Streptophyta; class Magnoliopsida; order Lamiales; family Gesneriaceae; genus Primulina; species Primulina tabacum. The sequence goes on from NC_134567.1 coordinate 13,422,455, forward strand.
TTCAAAACTTGATTCATATCCCGCCATAATCCATTCAATTACATCTACAGTTCCGTTTAAATTCTCAAAGTTGCCATGATTCATGATATGATCTTATAAAATATGCGTCAGAATGATGAAGAAGTTTTCGTGACATCCTTGATTTGCAACATGAACTCTGACTGTGAGAAGCTTTTAATTTGCAAAATGGATTTAGACTGTGTGAAGGAATTGCACTTTGGCACTGAGGTACCTTAACCTATCTACACTTTTTTCCTTGTAAATTTTACTGCCACATTCACCAATGCACTCTCTCTCACACAGTTAATGATTCAGTTATATTGAAAATCTTTAAATTATTTGTTGCAGAATACCTGCAACACACAAAAACTTTCGGGCTTCCCTAAAAAGTTTGACACAAATGTTTGTACAAGTGATGCTTCAATGACTTATTTAATGGGGAAATCTCCATTTCCAGCTATGGATGATTTTGTTGAAACCATTGCTTCTCACGGAAACGTATCAGGTGCTACTATGGTTACAAAGAAAATTTAAATAATTTTTTTAGTGTGAAGGAACTGAGCACATTTCTTTTTATTTGAGTTGCTATCGTACGTTAATGTTATCTAGAGTTTTGTGCTCTTGGTCTCTCCGCCCTGAAAACAATTCTGACTCACAGCTGACCTGGTGCCAGGAAAAATTCGTAGCTGGTACTGGCTCTCTGAATATGGATTGCTGGTTTATAGCATGTCTAGAAGTCGATACTGCGAACGAATTGGCCGAGAACATAAAAGCAATCATGGTATCTATTTCTGAACTCTTCTCAATTATTATCCTTCAAGAATCTCGTGTTTCATATGTTGCTCTCCTGTAGCTAAACTTAATGAGAGCAATTATGAACAAGATGCAATCAGTTGTTGTCCACTGGTTTATTGATATAGTTGAAATACGGATCTTTGTGATTCAAGAGGCAGCAGCTTATTATCATTCGTAATGATTCAATTTACGGATCAGTTGAAACACATTCTGTTCCTTTACTTGGTTATTGGATCTCTTGGGTCTGGTTTCAGTTATTCGTATTTTGGACTTTATTCTCATCATCATCATTTATTAGGGAACAGAGAAAATACATTAGTATTTTGTAGATAAACTGATTTGGATTAACACGTAAGCTCTTTTTTTGTTTCAGTTATTTATGTTATTGATCTCAAAAGGGCTGTTTATTATCAAAAGTGCCATGATCCTGATTGCAGAGGTAAGCACTGTTGACAGTTTCTCCTTCCATATTTGAATACATTTCAATATTGTTCAATAAGGTTTTATTTGGCTGGTTGCATTTTCTAGGTTATCGATCTCCTTTGCGACCAATTCCTGATGATCTTTTTCCAGATCCTTCCTTTACTTTCGATCATGCTAGAGACAGTAATGATCATGGACGTACCAGTTCATCCGGTGGTGAAAGTAACAGAGGTAACTGTGAGAAAGAAGAGTGGTGGCTTCAAGTCACCAAAGTTGCTGACCAGGTCGAAAATCTTCAGAAAGCACTGGACCTTACTCGGGTGGTTAGTCTCGCTCGATTCACCAAGTTTTCTAATCCCGAAGTTGCTTTTTGCAATTTTGTTGCCCTGATTATTAATATACTTTGTTTTAAGAGGCAACTGCATATTTCTTCCATACTGTTCTGTTTCATTAATCTTTCTTTCTAACTCCTACGAATTTGTTCCAGCCATATTTAGTAGATTCTCCAAATGTGACGAGTTGCTGCTCACAACTTTGATTGCATTTACCGGCAAGATTAGTTGCTATTCTGATTAGATATTTGGCTTGTGTTTTGCATACATTCTAGATTTTTTGTTGTTTCCATGGCTCTGCCAAAGTGCTTGTCATGTGTACCATGAAAACATTGTTTCAACACACTAAAGATCTTCTCGACTCGAGAGTCCTTGCACAGAGAATAACATTTTTGAAAACTCGGAACCCCTCAATTTCTAAAACTATGTTCACAATTATGCACACTATTTGATCCAACAAAAGCTGAAACAGGCAGACTAACGTCACTCATCTATAGTAATGGATGCCTTATTAGTTTTGAGTAGTTTTCCATATCTTCTCTATTTTTGTATCATACATTTATACTAAGTGGCACCCCTCTTCGTCGGTGTTTGTTTAACAGGACGAAACATTTGAAGATGATGAAAATTGGTGGATGGTTGCTGAAGACACAGCATCCCAAACAGAATTAGCGTACGTTCGACATCATTAGCAACCGCGGAAGACGCGTTTGACCAAAATCTGGAGCACCTGCCTGGTCAGTTTTCTTCGTTCACTAATAAATTATGCATGTTTCACTTCACTAAATTAACTCAACTGTTTTATCTACTCGAAAATAAAATATAATAAAATCGTGCTTAATCCAATTTATGTTAAAATTTAATATATATGCATGCGATGTGTGCTGTGTGCATGATACAAATTATAAATGATTAATTTCAACGGGTCTATTATAGTCCAAAATTCTAAAAAAGTGTGAAACATTTCGAAGCATATGAGCCAAGTTTCAAGCTTCTTAATTAAGCGAGCTTAATACAAGTTTTAGGCATAATTTTTTTAATTCAACTATAATTTTAATTATCTCTAATAAATTAATGTTGTAAATACTATATAAATATAATAAATTTAAATGTAATGTATTAATTTTTTGTTTGATTCTAATTCAATCTATTTTATCATTCATTTCATCTTTGATGTCAACAAATTGAAACTCAATTTAATTGGATTATTTTAAATAATTTTATTTAATATCTTTGGTATGTTATAAAGCATCGTTATCTACAATAGATTCATCATCGCTACTTTTAATTATCTAAGATTATACATTTTGACATTATTTGTTCGTAAAATTTCTAATTTATTTTTATCTTCTTGTTCAACAATCTTGTTTTTAAAAAAATTGCATCTAATCCTTATTAAACATAATTATACATTGTTGGCATCACTTATTAATAAAATCCTTAATTTGTGTTCGCATTACATGTGTAGGGTAAGTTTGTGAAATTTATATGTTTTTTTTAAAAAAAAGTCTGAAATTGAAGGATTATTTTAATCTAGTACTGTTAAGAGTTATATATTAGTCAATATTTGGTCCTTTGAGTTTGAATTGATGTTATAATTAAATTTGTAGTCTTTCTAGCAAGTTATTAAGTAAATAGTAGATATTTTTTGAGACATCGTTATAGATGAGACGGGTCAATTTTATTTATATTTACAATAAAAATTAATATTTTTGACATAAAAAATAATAATTTTTATTGATGACTCGGATAAAAAATTCACGTGTTAAATTAATTGTTTCGGTCTCTACTAATTAAGTGTGATTATAATTTATAAGTTAATCCAGCACTTTATTATCATTATTTTGAAACTTGTTCACTTGACTTGAATGTCATTGTTTATGTCAAGCGTGTACCTCAAATTCCAGAATCCGATTATGGCAACGACCAAAGAAGATCAAGTCAACGTCGCCACCCCACCGCCGCCAGACTTCCTCTCCACCGCCGCGCTCAACTCCCTCGTCACCTACAAATCCCTCATCGGCCACCTCCAATCCACCCTACCATCGCACGCCGACACCATCAACTCCCCTCTCCGCCACACCCACCAAACAAGCCCCTCGTCCTCCCTCCTCCTCATGCCCTCTTGGTGCAATTCACCATCTCTGCCCTATATGGGTGTGAAGCTAGTCACCTACCTCCCTAAAAATTCAACACTCAACTTGCCTGGTGTACACGCTGTTTATGTTCTCTTTAACTCTCTCACAGGCCAGCCCTTGGTATCCATGGATGCCACCGGGCTTACACCCTTCCGCACCGCCTGCGTTTCTGCCTTGGCTTCGTGTTACTTGTCGAGACACGATGTCGAAACTCTTGTGATGATCGGAGCTGGTTCTTTAGCTCCACATTTGATCAAGGCACATTTGATTATGAGGCCAAGTTTGAAAAGAGTTGTGGTGTGGAATAGAACTCTTGAAAAGGCTAGAACTTTGGTTCATGAATTGACGAAAGAGGGTGATAGATTTCAAGGGGTGTGTTTTGAGAGTAATGAATGTTTGGAAGAAGCGGTGAAACTGGGCGATATCATCTCCTGTGCTACGAATTCAGAAACACCACTGGTTAAGGGTTTGGATTTGAAGGCAGGCGCGCATTTGGATTTGGTGGGGTCGTTTACTCGGTCGATGATGGAGTGCGATGATGAGGCGTTGAGGAGGGGTAGGGTATATATCGATAATGAGGCGGCGGTCGTGGAGTCTGGCGAATTAGTTGGTGCGTTGGAGAGAGGGGTGATCAGGAAGGATGAGATTGTGGGGGATTTGGTGGAGTTGATCAAAGGGGAGAAACGTGGGAGGAAGGATTTGGATGAGATCACTGTTTTTAAATCAGTTGGTTTTGCTGTTGTTGATCTGTTGAGTGCACAGCTTGTGTATGAAAGTTTCATGAATAATCAGGTTCAAATAAAATGATCTTTTAAGGTTTGGTTGTTCAATACAAATCAAGATTTGGTTCTAAGGCAATGACTTAAAACCATTTTGTATGCATATTGAACAAATTTGTATTTGCATTTTTGTTTCCTGGTTGTCTTTGATATTGTGATTATAATAAATTAGTATGCTGAAGCAAGAAAAGGCATATCCATTAAGGATCCCAGATGAGACTCTTGGTAGGCCTTGAGCAGAACCGAGAATGGAAGCATGGCATTGAGCCGTCAACTATGGCGGTTCCAGCTAGTTGTCATGCACATGATTTTCTGTATGTAAGTTTTAGTGGTTTCGTTTCCCAGCGGTGCCCATTGGATGAAGAACATTCTGGCAAAGGAACACTGGATTTTTTTATTTTTGAGAAACACCTAAAAACCTTGATAAATTAACTTTTTAAGCAAAGTGTCTCTTGAATTTAAACTGATCTGTTGTTTATGGTGTATGATGATATGCTGGTTCTTAGATTCAAACAACGACAGCAAACAAATAACAATAAAAGATTATCGATTCAAAGGAACTGAAATAAATACATGGTGTTGATAGTATATTTCTCAGATAAAAAACCTATACCAATCTCCTAGCAAAGCTAATGTAACAAAACGAATGAACTGAATGACCAACTCCCTCTCTCCCCGCTAATATTATCCTTTACTACGTGAGTTCCTAAATGGGTCTGTTAAGCTTTCTAGGGTAAACGAACTTTATGTTGGGCTTTGGATGATTTTCTGAACCCCTAACAATACGCTCTCCCTCACCATTAGCCTTGTTCTCAAAACTAAAGTCTGGAAATTGAGTTGAGACTTCTGCAACATCTTCCCAAGTGGCCTCTTCAGCGGGCCAATTCTTCCATTCAATGAGCACTTGTTGTTTATCTTCATCACATTCTTTATTATACCTGGTGGATAAAACCTTGCTTGACTCATAGACCACGATAAAGTCTGCATCCAATCATTTTGCTTCTCGTGGTTGTTTGCCCCGCTCCCATTGCTTTTTAGACCACACATGAAACATAGAATGTAATCACGATTCGACCGGTAATTGCAATATGTACGCCACATTCCCAGTACCTTGAATGGACCATAATATCGGAACTCCAATTTTTGAAATACTCTGTGACACACTGATTGTTGCCTATCTGGCCTTCATTTAAAAAATACATCATCTCCCACTTGAAATGACACACCTCGTCTTCTGACATTAACATACTTTAGGCAAATTATACTCTGATGCGTTCTTAGCAAATTGTACTTAACTTGCCTCAATACCTCATCTCGATCACTTAGTTCTTGTCCTACAGCAACCACTTTAGTCTCCCCTGTAAAAATTGTGTTAACACGAAGGTTTCCTCCCATAAACTACCTCAAAGGATTTCATTCATGCTGCAGATTAATAGGAGGTATTATAACAAAACACAGCCTACTAAACACAGCCCAATTCCCGGGTTGTTCATATGAGAAGCATCACATATAGGTCTCGATACACCTATTCAACACTTCACTTTTCCCAACCGACTCAGGGTGGTACGCCGAACTCAGTCCTAACTTTGTTCCGTGAAATCTGAATAATTCTGAGTAGAAAGCACTCAACTACTCCATTGACAATAAAAGGGTGCTTGAGTAAAATGAAGTGGTTGTACTTGGACAACCTGTCTACCACCACCACCAATACCTCGTAACCCCTCGATTTAGGCAACCCTGCAGTGAAATCCATTGGAATGGGTTGTAACAACCGAGCGGGCTTAGCAGCTTGGTATTTATGTTTCTGAAATATGTCACATTCAGTCGCCATCCTTACCACATCATTTTTCATCCCACCCAATAGAAATTGTTCGAAAAGCCCATGAATGACCACCTGTTGGAGTAACATGACATTCCTTTAACACTTTAGTAACCCACTTCGAACCTTTAGGCAGCACTAATCTGCCTATACACTAAACTCTCATTGACCAATCAATAATGCCCCATTTCACTATCGTGTTTGGTCAATTTCTTGAACCTTGGCTGCAAGGAAGGACCATCGCGCACTGCCTGATTCACTCCTTCCAATTCTAAACATATTGGTTCTGAGTTGATACTGTTCAACTCCTGGTCCTCGATTAATATTATATTATTTTTTTTTAAAAATATATTGTTCGACTCCCCCTTAATATCCCTTTTAGACAACTCATTTGGTGCCCCATTGTTCACTTCTGCCTTGTATTTGACCTCAAACTCATATCCCATTAATTTTTCCAACCAATGTTCTTGATGGGAGTGATTATAGCTTGTCGAAGTAATTTTCTTTGCGATTTGTGGTCTGTCATGACACACGGATTTTCGACCCGATAAATAAAGCCGCAAGTGTTGGGTTTCCAACACTAATGCCATCATTTCTTTATCATAAGTCGATTTGGCCAACGCCCTATCCGCCAAAAGCCTCACTGTAAAATGCAATGGATCATCCTTTCCAAAGTTACTTTTTATCAACAAATTTGTTAAAGGCTTTGCAAACTTTCCGTAATCTCGTATGAACTTTCGATAATATCCTGTTAACCACAAAAATTTTCTTACCCCCTTGATGTTCACCAACATCAGCCAGGCCCATGCTCTCCACCTTCAGCTGATCCACTTCCACTGTAACATCCAAAATCAGTTCACGTAATCGCATGCATGCAAATTGTTTAAATTGTTTATTTATTTTATTTAATTTATATTAAATATTTAAATGATATATTTTATATGATTAAATGTTTAAATGATTTAATGAAATTAAGAATTTTTTCTGTATATTCGATATTAGGCCGAAGAAAGGAGATTGGGACGACCAAGATGAAAATATATTTCGATAAATACTTTTAAAGCTTGATAAAATGATTAAATATGATGAAAATTTTCTAAAAATGCTAGAGTTAAAATTATTTGATGAGTCGAACCTTATTTTATCTGAAAAGCTGGTTTTAGTCAAACAAAGGACTTTTATGGACTCGAAAGAAGATGGCTCGGTGATGGTTTGGAAACAAAATTGGAGCGTGGCTTATGGTTGAAGGAAGAGAGGCGTGCGGCTTAGGCTAGGTGCAAGGGTCGAACCACAGGTCTACGTGGGTTGCGTCATGGCTTACGGGAGTAATATAGGGTCGTAAAAGTCATGTTTCAAATTTGGGAAGAAAATATATTAATCTTTGAATTTATTCGGGTTTAAAACGATTTACAGTTTTACTATTAAGTTATTAAATCGAAAGACTCGGGTTTACATTTAAGAAAAATATTAGAAGTCAAATTTAAGCTTATATGATGGTTCGGGACAGGTTCGAGTCAATAAAAGTAGGAAAAAGTCAAAATTGGGAAGTTCGAGGTCCAGGGATAAAATTATCATTTTACGTCCCTGATAGTTCGAAATATCTGGCAGTGTCTCGAAGAATCATAATACATGCTAAATGATATTTTAAAATTTTTATGATGCAAATATGATATTTTTATGACATATACAAAGGCTATATGAATTTTCCCAAAAAAATGCTATTTTACGATTTTTGAAGGATACAATATTTTATAAATAAAAAGAAAGAAAAATATATGAAGGATGTGAATTGACTGTGACATAAAAGATATAATTGGGGATATCGTGAGGAAAAAGAGCCCAAAGAGAGCTCTTTTACGGGAGAAGGCCCTTAGAGGAAGCCCAACAATCGTATTTCCATATTTGGTCACGTCCCAATGACAAGAGTTGATGACGCCCTGCCCCTAGGTATTTGGTATAGCTAGACTGATCAGTCGACCACATGATTATATGATAAATGATAGCCATTTTCAAGGATCAAATTTAACCTAAAATGATATACGATGATGAAAGGCTTTATGATTTATATATGATTACGAGTTTTTACGCCAGCTTATTTTGTTAAAAGATTTATTCTAAAGCTGCATGTGCATGTGTATGTATTATTTGTTACGTATGGTTAGAACGTACTGAGTCATTAGACTCACTAGGTTTGGATGGTCGCAGGTGAGGATGATTTTGAGGGAGGCGTTGACGCTTGAGTGGATCGGGTTAGACAGTACACTCCCGAAGGGCTTTTATTTTACCACATTAGCTTTAGATTTAAAGTTTTAAAGTAAAGATTTTGAGAATTATTTTATTAGAGATTTTATGCTTTATTTTGAAGTTTAGTAGTTGGATTATTTTAAAATTGATGTACAATTTTGTGGGTGACGATTTATGAATTTTATGTATTTAAGATTTTTAAATATTGGTTTTTATGTTGGATGTTCTTGAAGTTAAAAGGAAATGTTTATAAAAAAATAAAAAATTTCCTAGTATTTATTTAAATTTTAAAGTTTAAAGTACGGGACGTTTCATTTGGTATCAGAGCGAAGGATCATGAAAATGTTGTGTTACTGTCACTGCGAGAAGTTCAAGAAGTAACGCTTCAAGTCTGTGAGTTTTACAGCTTAAAATGTTATATGTTGAATTATAAATGCTTCTATGTTATGTGAATTATGAGGCTAGACATATTTTAAATTTAAATGTATGTTGGTTACGTGGTTTAGACGGCTTGTACAGTGATGTCTTCCAGACGAGCTATTCCCATGAATACTGAGGAGAAGATGCGTGAGGAAGTACCTCGACCACCCTCGGATGCTGCTGCACAGGTGCTCGATAGGATTGCTCGTTTATTGGAACAGCATGCTGGGAATGCTGCCAAGGGTCGTTCGGATGATACTTACATGTAGTTTCGGAGGATGGATCCGAAGGATTTTTCTGATACTACTGATCCCTTCATGGCTGAGGGGTGAATTTGGACGTTGGAGGTGATATTCCGCTATATGAACATGGTGGATGCTGATAGGAATCGATCTGCCATTTATTTACTGAAGGATGACGCATCTCTATGGTGGGAAGGAGCTGAGAGGGGGGGTGAATATGAATACCCTCACATGGGAGGACTTCAAGCGGATATTTTATGAGAAATAATTTACTGCTAACGTGAGGTCCAGGCTGAAGCAAGAGTTCTCGAGTCTCTGGCAGGGGGACATATCTGTTGCGAAGTTTGTCAAGAAGTTTGACAGGGGTTGTCACTTTGTGCCTCTAATCGCTAATGATGCTTCTGAGAAACTGAGACACTTTCTGAATGGTCTTAAGCCTACTGTGCGCCGGGATATGCTGTTGGGAGACTCGGAAAATTATAATGATGCTGTTACGAATTATTATCACTGAAAGACATTGAGTGGGAGATGCAAATAAAGAGGCCCCTCCACCACATCAGCAGCAGACCAAAAAGCCATTTTTGGGATCACCGAGGCTGCCAGGACAACAGAAACCACATGTGCAGCCACAGAGAGCAGCTGTCCCGAAGACCGATGAGAGGCCGCTCTGCAAGGAATACAATTGCCGACACTTTGGAAAGTGCATGTGGGGCATCTACAAGTGCTTTAGGTGCGGAGGAGACGGTCCATAAGGCTATTGATTGCCCGAAGCAGAAGCAGCCCGTGACTGGAAGGGCTTATGTGATGCATGCCGAGCAAGCAGAGCCAGACACTACGCTTATTACAAGTATTTAAGCTATTTAAGCATTTTATATTGCTTTATTGCTCGAATTAATAAACATGTATCATAGGATTAAATTGAGGAGGATTGAGAACTTAGGGACTGAATTATGTCAATCTAGAAACTTAAGGGACTATTACACAATTTTTCGAAATTATTGAGGGTAAATTACCATAATTTGAAATTTTGAGGGCCATTTGGAAATTTTCGAAGGTTATAAAGGCTGTTTTGGTAATTTTCGAAAATAAAGGGCCATTTTGCAATATGTTCGAGACATTAGGGACTAATTTGCTAATATGGGAAACTAGAAAGGGCATAGGTGATAAGAAATTTTTGATTATTATGGCATTGTTTGAGTATAACGCGACTATTATCACATACATGATATTGTTAGCGGGTGTAGCTATTTACGCTTTGCTAGATTCTGGAGTTACGCATGCTTACATATCTGAATCCTTTGTGAAACGATTGGAAATCTTGCCGGAGGACGTGGAGTCGGGATTCGGAGTCACAGTGCCTTCGGGCGAGCATATGATCTCTACAAACATGGTTAAGGATGTGGAGCTCAAATTATAGAAGAATGTTGTTCGAGCAGACCTTATTGTGTTGTCGATGCCCGAGTTCGACATTATTTTGGGCATAGTTTGGCTCACACTGAACGGAGCTACTATCGATTTCCAGCACAGTTCAGTATCTATACCGTCCAACGGGAAATCGTTCATATTCGAGGCTACGGAGAATCGACAGATGTCGCACATCATTTCTTGCATGCGTGCAAGGAAGCTTATTCAGAAGGGTTGGAATGGTTTTTTTGCCATTGTTATATCCATGCCCGACGCTGGCAGTCGATCGATAGAAGATATGGAAGTTGTCAGGGACTTTCCAATGTGTTTCTTAACGATGTTTCTGGCATTCCACCCGAGAGAGAGGTGGAGTTTGCGATTGAGTTGATGCCGAACAATGGAAGAGAGAAAAAAATCCAAAAACGGGCACTGTGCCGATCTCTAAGGCATCGCATAGTCTAGCACCTGCTGAGATGAAAGAGTTGAAAGATCAAATTCAAGAGCTGCTAGACAAATGATTTATTCGCCCTAGTTTATCTACATGGAGCGCGTCGATGTTATTTGTGAAGAAAAAGGATGAGAGTATGAGACTCTGAATTGATTATTGAGAACTGAATAGGGTGACAGCAAAGAAAAAGTATCCGTTGTCGCGAATCGAGGATTTTTTTGATCAACTACAAGGAGTTTCAATATTTCAAAGATAGATCTCCAATCTTGATATTATCAGCTGAGAGTAAAGGAGACATATGTGCATAAGATGGCTTTCAGAACGCGCTATAGGCATTATGAATTTTTGGTGATGCTCCTTTTGGACTGACTAATGCCCCAACGATATTCATGGATCTCATGAATCGCGTGTTTCAGCCATAACTTGACCAGTTTATCATTGTCTTCATCGATGATATTTTGATATATTCCAAGAGCCGAGAGGAGCATGATCAACACTTGAAGACGACTTTGCAAGTATTGCGAGATCGAATATTATATGAAAATTTCAGCAAGTGCGAGGTTGGGCTAGAGAAAGTGGTATTCTTAGGCCTCATCATTTGGAGAGAAGGAATAGAAGTTGACCCATCTAAGGTCAAGTCAGTTAAAGAGTGGCAGGTACCTAAAAGTATAACGGAAATCCATAGTTTCTTAGGCTTAGTAGGCTACTATTGCAAGTTCATTAAGGGTTTTTCATCCATTGCAGTACCCTTTACCTCTCTGACAAACAAGAATGCAAAATTTGTATGGGGACCGGAGTGTCAAAAAGTGGTTTTGATCAGTTGAAGCGTGCGCTCACTATCGCGTCAGTTCTAGCTATGCCAACATAACAAGGGGAGTATCTAATGTATACCGACGCTTCGAAGCTAGGATTGGGCGCAGTTCCCATGCAACATGATCGGGTCATCGCATATGCGTATAGACAGTTGAAAATCCACGAGAAGAATTATCCGACGCATGACCTTGAACTTGCAGCAGTCGTATTTGCCCGTAAAATTTGGAGACACTACTTATATGGTGAAAAATGCAAGATATATACGGATTACAAAAGTCTCAAATATTTCTTCACTCAAAAAGAGTTGAACATGAGACAACGAAGATGGCCAGAACTTGTAAAGGACTACGACCGCGACATTAGCTATCATCCTGGAAAAGCTAATGTAGTTGCGGAAGTTTTGAACAGAAAAGTGACAGTCTTGGCTCAATTAGCAATACAGAAATCTTTGCAGACGGAAATTCAGAGGTTCGATCTTGAAGTTTATGTTAGAGGCGAGGCCCCTAATCTCACTACTTTAATAGTACAGTCTACTCTGCGAGATAGAATTCGAGCCAGGCAGAGTAATGATGAGCAACTACATAAATGGAGATAGCGAGATGAGTCTAGAGGTCGGATGTTGTACATAGACGAGGATGGCATTGTCAAATATCGAAGACGACTATGGGTTCCTAGTGGAGATTCACTTAGAGTTGAAATTATAATAGAATCCCATAGTACCCCCTATTCTATACACCCCAGAAGTACAAAGATGTAAAAAAACTTACAACTTTTATATTGGTGGCTGATTATGAAATAAGATATTATGCGCTTCGTATACGAATGGTTGACGTGTCAACAAGTGAAGGTAAAGCATCAAAGACCAGCAGGAATGCTCCGACCACTCTTCATCCCCGAGTGGAAATGGGAAACATTACAATGGACTTCGTGGTAGGTTTAGCAAAGACGGTAAAAGGATCCAATGCCATTTGGGTAATAGTGGACCGTCTTACTAAGTCAGCACATTTCCTACCAATAAAGAAGAATTTCTCCATGACGCAGTATGCAGAGCTGTATATCCGAGAGATAGTCAGACTGCATAGAATTCTAGTTTCCATAGTGTCAGACAGAGGCACACGATTCACTTCATCATTCTGGAAGAGTTTGCATATAGCCTTGTGAACCAAGCTACTATTCAGCACAAAATTTCATCCCAAGACAGACGATCAGCCTAAGAGAGTCATACAGATTTGAGAGGATCTACTCTGAGCATGCGTGATCAATTTCCAAGGGAGTTGGGAACCGAAGCTACCTCTAGTGTAGTTAACTTAAAACAACAGCTACCAGTCATCCAAAGGCATGTCTCCATACGAGGCACTCTACAAAAGGAAATTTAGATCGTCAATCCATTGGGACGAGGTAGGAGAAAGAGCTATTATGGGACCCGAAATAGTTCAGCACACCGCGGATTTAGTCGCCAAAATCCGAGACATGATGAAGACGGCTCAGAGTTGACAGAAAAGCTACACTGATAAAAGAAGACGAGATCTCGAGTTTGCAGACGGTGACCACGTATTTGTGAAAATATCACCTATGAAGGGTGTTATGAGATTTGGCAAGAAAGACAAACTCAGTCCGAGATTCATCGGACCGTTCGAGATACTCAACAAAGTGGGAGCATATCGAGTGGCGTTGTCACCTAACCTCGCAGAAGTTCAAAATTTCTTCCACGTATCGATGCTCTGCCAGTACATATCGAATCCTCACATGTACTAAATTTTGAGCCACTGCCTGCAGCTTACACCGAACCTGTCTTATGAGGAGAGACGTACTCAAATTTTGGACAGACTGGAGAGAAGGCTACGAAACAAGGTGATAAAGATGGTCAAAGTCATGCGGCTGAACCACTCGGAGGAAGAAGCCACTTGGGAGACCGAGACTAAGATGAGGAGTTGCTACTCGGAGTTGTTCGGTAAGTCATAATTTTGAGGACGGAATTTTATTTAAGGGGGGAGGATTTGTAACGTCCAAAAATCAGTCCACGTAAACCGCATGTATGGAAATTGTTTAAATTGCTTATTTATTTTATTTAATTGATTTTAAATACTTAAATGATATATTTTATGTGATTAAATGTTTAAATTGCATGTCATGAAATTGATGATTCTGTCTGGATATTCGATATTAAGCCGGGGAAAGGAGACCGATGACGAGCAAGATGAAAATATTTTTTGATAAATATTTTAAGGGTCGACAAAATGATTAAACAGGATGAAAATTTTCTAAAAATGCTAAAGTCCAAATTATTTGACGAGTCGAACCTTATTTTTTCCCGGAAACCGATTTTAGTCAAACAAAAGATTTTTATGGACCCGAAAGTTATTATTCTTGAAAACGATTTTGTAAACTCTTATTTTATATTTAATGGGCTTTAATGGGCCTAATCTACCTAGGATTAACGACCCTAATTAATTTCAAAACAAGAGTCCTAAAAACTCTAAACTCTAAACTCCTAAATCAGCTAAAATACTAAATTATAAAATCAAAATCCTAGGGTTCTAAGAGTTCAATTGGTTGAAAATCACACACACTAAATTTTCGAAAACCTCAAGGAAAAATTCAAGGTTGTTCGTCGCCGCGAGCATTTTAAACGCAAAGACACGCTTCTAAACATTCTTTTTGCATCATTCAAATTATATTATGCATGATTTATGTTTTCTAGCATGAAAAAATGTTTAAGTTCAAATTGTTTAACGTATAGACGTATATTTCTCAAAATTTCGAATGTTTTATGCATATATGAATTATGTTATATGTTCTAAGGGACACACAACATATATAAGCATTTAAGTGACGATAAAAGGGTCGTGTAAGGACACGATGAAGGCTGGACAGTGGCTAGAATGAGTCGTGCATGGGAAGAAGCTTGTGTACCTAGGGTTTTCATGGGGTTAAGGGGCGTGTGGCTTGGATAAGGGGAAGGGCCGCATCAGGGCTGGCTAGGGATCGGGAAGACCCTATGCAGGTCGAGACCAGTAGGGCTAAAGGGTTTCATAGGTGCTGGATCTAGGGGGTTCTCAGGTGGAGCAGCCGCAAGACTAGGTTTCTCGCGCATAGGAGGCGCGCGGCTGGTTGCGACAGCGCAGGGCTGGTGCGTTGGTTCAGGTGGTTCAGATAGGGTCAAGGAGGGTAGGCTAGGGTCTGGTGCATGGGTGGCCCAAGATGGCTCGGTGATGGTTTGGAAAAAAATTGGAGCGTGACTTGTGGTTGAAGGAAGATAGGCGTGCGACTTAGGCTATGTGCAAGGGTCGAACCGCGTTCGGGTCTACGTAGGTTGGGTCATGGCTCACGGGGGTAAGATAGGGTCGTATAAGTCATGTTTCAAATTTGGAAAGAAACTATAAAGTTTTGAATTTATTCGGGTATAAAATGCTTTACAGTTTAGTTATTAAGTCATTAAATCGAAAGCTCGGGTTTACGTCTAAGAAAAATATTAGAAGTCTAATTTAAGCTTATATGATTGTTCGGGATAGGTTCGAGTCAATAAAAGTAAGAACAATCAAAATTGGGAAGTTCGAGGTCTAGGGGTAAATTGGTCATTTTACGTCCCGGGTAGTTCGAAAGGTCTGACAGTGTCTCGAAGAATCATAATACACGCTAAATGATATTTTAAAATGTTTATGATGAAAATATGATATTTTTATGATATATGCAAAGGCTGTATGTTTTTCTCAAAAAAATGTTATTTTACGATTTTTGAAGGATACGATATTTTATAAATAAAAGGAAATGAATAATATTTTGAAGGATGCGAATTGAATGTAATATAAAGGTTATGATTGTGGATATCATGAGGGAAAAGACCCCAAAAGGAGCCCGTTTATAGAAGAAGGCCCCCAATGGGAGCCTGATGATCGTATTTTCATATTTGTGCACGACCCATTGACGAGAGTTGCTGACGCCTCGCGCTGATAAGTTGACCACATGATGATATGATAAAGAATAGTCACTTTCAAATATCAAACTTCACGCAAAATGATATACGATGATGAAAGACTTTATGATTTAATGATTTATATATGATTACAAGTTTTTACAGTTTATTTTATTAAAAGATTTTTTTGATAACTGCATGTGCCTGTATATCTATTATTTGTTACGTATGTTTAGAACGTACTGAATCATTAGACTCAACATGTTTAAATGGTCGTAGGTGAGGATGATTTTGAGGGAGGAGCTGACACTTGAGTGGATCGGGTCTGGCAGTAAACTCCCGAGGGACTTTATTTTCCGCATTACTTTAAGATTTAAAATTTTAAAGAAAAGATTTCAAGGATGATTTTATTAGAGATTTTATGCTTTATTTTTGAGTTTATTTTTTTGATTATTTTAAAATTGATGCACGATTTTGTGGGTGACTGTAAGGTCCAGGAAATTTAATTTACGTAACCTGAATGCATGCAATCTAGGGTTTTATTTAAATATGTGTTTATTTATTTTTATGCATTTAATGCATAATTATTGCATGATAGAAATCATTTCACGATTATTTTAAAAGTTCACGCATTAAGATTTCTAGATGCATTTCGCGCTCGATCGAGGAACGGAAACCGGGGAATTATCAGAAGAATTATTTTTACACATGTTTAATTTTTTATTAATTAATATAAGATATTTTAAATGTATTTTTCAAGAAATGAGCTTTGTTGGGTATTTTTACCCGCATACCATATTTTTAACCGGTACGCAAATTTTAACGATTCAGAAGATTTTTTGAGGTTCGGGCAATATTTTCAAAAACGTACCAAAACAAAATATTTTTCAGGAGTGTGTTTGGGCTTGATGGGCCTATTTTTAAGTTTAATGAGCTCAAAATACTTTTAATCTTTTTTAAATCCAAGTTAGGGCCCATTAATATTTGATCTGTTTAATTACTACACAAATCTACCCTAAACCTGACCCTACCCTCATCAGCCGTCCCTCCCCTCTCCAGCAGCCTCATTCACGTGAGAAGGTGTCTAGGTGCTGGAATTGGGTTTGGAACGTGGCAGGTTAGGGGCCGATCGGATTTTTGGATGTGGACTCGGTATGGCTAGATCGGCTTCAGGAAGGGAACCGACAAAAAAGAATGAGAAGTGAGCATGATTTATTTCAAATCTAAAGATAACTTTCAGATATATATTCACAAAACCTCTTCCAGCAAATAAATTTGAGCTTCTGAGAAAAAAACTTGGAGTTTGCAGCCCATAATGCATCAAGACTGCCACTTTATGTTTTTTACAATATGATCTCTCTTATTCATTTTGATTTCTGATTTACTTAGTTAAGTTCAATGAGTCAACCACTCGTTCTTAGTTAGTTTGTTATTCATTATTCTATAAATTTCAAAGCTCCCGAAGTAAATAAAATAGAAATCTCACCTTTTTCCAATATTTTAATAAAATATCGGCTTTATTTTCTAATATATCTTCAAATATTTTCGTACTTTTGAGCAAATATCTTATTTCATATATATTTTTTCTGTTTAGAATAGATACCCTGTAAGCCAACGGTTAATTAAGGAATTTATTGACTCAGTTGTAATAAACAGTCTTTATTTTAATATATTTTATATTCCATGGTTTTGCTTCACTTTATTTGTATACTCATGCAATCAACATAGATAAAGACTTTGTTTATACTTTAATACAAATGAATCGTGATTCGATCTTGAAACTCAATTGTAAACAATGTATATTCTAAATTCTTTCATGGTAAAGGCATAGAGATGTCCAATCATGCAGATGGGTAATCGTATGATGATTGTTGAAACATCCCTTCCTTTTTAACTTTAAAATACTACTAAATTTTTATTTTTTTAATAATTTTTTCCTTTAAAATTCGAAACCATCGCATTTATAAAATATTTTCACATCATAAAATCTGAAATGCATAAAAACTCCATAAATCGTTATTCGTAAAAACGTACGATAACTCCAAAAGGATTCAACGTCAAAACTTCAAAACTAGCATAAAATTGTTGTAAAATGATCCTCAAAATTTTTCTTAAAAACTTTAGATATAAATTTAGTAGTGCGGAAAGTAAAAGTCCCTCGGGAGTGTACTATCGGGCCCAACCCACTCAAGCGTCAGCGTCTCTTTCAGTATCATCCTCACCTGCAACCATTTAAACCTAGTGAGTTTAATGACTCAGCATGCTCAAACCTGATATAGCAAGTATATAACTATACAATCACATGCGTAGAAATATATTTACTAAAAATAGATTTGTCATGCAAGCACGAAACTTTAAAAAATATACAACTTTTGAAATCATGCACTTCCTCGACTTTTCCTCGAACCGAGTGCCTACGTTTCAACTCTATACGGACTACCCCAGACATTGTCCTAACAAAATTGACTCAATTCCACAATTTAAAAATATCCAAAATACCCTGAAACTTTCTGGAAATTTCATCTTAGGACTTAAGTTTCAAAAACGACTCGATTCTCTCACCGAATAACTCGTTTACCCCCATTTTCGCGTTTTCGGGCAAACAAATGACCAAACTACCCTTTCGACTCATACCAACCCAATACCAGACCTTTATTAACACCCAAAACCAAATTTAAACTGCTGGAACTTCCCAAACTCAAGCAAAAATTGAAATTTGAAGAAAATATTTAACCCCAGGTCCAGTTCGCCTTTATTTTGACGCGTTCGGACAAATTATGATCCCAAACGGACCACGGATCGAAACGACCCCGAACCAAACCCTAGACCTCTTCCTTAGATCTAACTAAGACCATGATCAGCCCCTTTTAGACTTAGAAATAACGCCCTAAGCCCTAAACTTCTCGCATCAGCAGCACATCGCACGCATCCCTTGCGCAGCAGCAGCTCCCTCGCGCACCATCGGCTATCACAGCATTTGGCTCGACTCATGGCTCACAGAAGCCCCTCACCAGGACACTAAGGCATGTCCCAAGCCCCTGGCCCAGCCTTTTACACCATCCCCTTAGCCCTAGCGTCACACTCACCCAACACAAGGCAACAAGTAAAACTTTTGGAGTCACGGCCGTAGCGCTATGCCAGCTTGTCCAAGCCCTGACCGAACCCTTCCTAGACCTTATTAGGACCCTAAAACATCCCTCAAGACCATGTCTAGGACCCCATGTAGCCCCATTAGCCGTAGGAACCAAAAGCCGCCCGCTCCTTCCTCTTGGCGCACAGTGCTGTGCAGCCCCTATCCAGCCTCTCTTTTGATTTTATCCTTCAAAAAATACTTATAAACATTTATTTCTACACTTGAATTCCTTGTTTTGCGTCCTTCTTTCAACAATTCTAAAAAATGTCAGGGATTTATTTTTGAAAAACATGAGATGCATATGTATAAAACTTAAAACCATCATCCTTGTGAACTTTTCATACAAAAACAAATAAATGAAATATTATGGATTGAATGGTGCATAAAGAAAGTTTGAAAATGCGCATTTGTGTTTAAAACGCTTGAAATAAGAATACTGAAGTAGTTGAACGTTGGTGACGAACGGAAGACGATTTCTACCCTTTTTATACCTTTTTTTTTCGTCAAACCCCACCAAAAAGCCACCTTGGGATGCAAGGGGGTAGATTGATTGTTGTTGGAAGGAAGAACGAGAAAGAAAATCGAAGAATGAATGAGAAAAAAAATCGAAAATTCCCTTGGCCCAAAATCCCCAAATTCGGCCATCTCCTTCAATTCACTTTCAATTCACGTAAATTGGGTGTGTGTGTTTCGATGTGTGTGTGTTTAGGGTTTAGGCTTAATTATATTAAAAACAAAAATAAAAAAAAATGGCTTTCTAAATACTTAATTAATGGACTTAATTAAGCTGAGTTTTTAATTAATAAATTAGGTCCATTAAGATCAATAAAATCCTTAGGTCTCAAATTTAAAAGAATTAAAAATACTTATTTCCAAAATCTCATATAAATTACAAAAAATGCCTTGATCCACTAATTGATTTAAATTTGACATGAAAAAAATGCTAAAATTCATGAATTATTTAAAATAAATGTTTTCTTAACTAACAATAAAAATTTAGTTTTTAAATCTATAACATCTTAATCGTCTCCAGTCCTCCGTCTCTGGCCAATACCGATATTCGTCTGAAAATATTTAAATTATGAAACCAAGCAAAATTACACAATTAATTATTTAGTCACTCAAAATATATCATTCATGTATCCAAAATCATTTAATTAAAATATTTTAACAATTTAATAATTTTCATACATGCGGTGTACGTGGACTGATTTTCGGGCATTACAATTGTACTAAACAACCCTCCCTCGGACTTTCCAAGTGGTTGTCATTCATCGAAAGGAAAATTCTGTGGTTATGATAGTACATCATCAGTCCTTTCGACCCATGACAACAATTAGGCTTTACATACTGCGATTGTGCTTTTACTCGTTTACGACTTCGCGATGGTCTCAAGGTGGCGATGTTGGGTGTAATTGCAACATGTGTAGAAACCATGGCATTGTAGTCGGGAATTCACCGTTCACCTATGGGTGTGGATATCCTATGTGATATAAGGAAATATTAGTGCGTGAAATCTCTGGTCAGAGTATAAGATGTGTTAGAGTAGGTGCCCGTCGAGCCAAGTGTTGGCCGAGTGTTCACAATAAAACTCTATGTATAAGCAATCTTTATTTTAATAATATTTGAAATTATTGTTTTGGCAAATCTTTATATGTATACCCATGCTAGTTGCATAGATAAAGCCCTTGAATATACATATAGTAGAAAGAATATGAGATGCTCATATGATGAGTATCATGAAACTCATATTTGGAATACTGTATATTCTAAACAGTTCCTAGTCGATTCAGCCGCCGCTAAGAAGGATATAGGCCGCTAGAGTTCGAGACTAGTATCTGCGATGTGAGTACCATGTTTCATTGGTAGGGGACATTGTGATGTCCGAGCATGCAGATAGGTGCTCCTGGTAGAGTGCACTGAACAACCCTCCATAAAGGACTTTCCAAATGGTTCTCACTTATCGAGTGGAAAAGTCCTGGTTTATGGTTGTACACCATTAGTCCTTATGACCCGGGACAACATTGAGACTCTATGTGCTAGAATTACACTTTGACTTGTTTACCAACTCTCATGGGGTCATCAGGTGGCAAGGTTGGGTGTTCATTCGAAACATATAGGATTCGATGCATTGTAGTCGGGGATTCACCGCTTACCTTCGGGTATGGATATCCTATGTGTTCTCATGTGTATGTAGGTTGAAATCTCTGATCAGAGTATGGTGGTAATTATGAAAGGGGTTTCATAGATTACACCATCGATGCAACTACGACATGACACATAGTATCGATTCATTGAAAACTCTCGATAAACCAATGGTTGTCGAATCGGTCGGGATATATGAGTTGAAGGGACCGTACTGTACGCTAACCATAATTGAATGGTTCTTGCAGGCGCTATCATTTGATACCTAGGGAATCATGTAAGCGATACTGCTAGGCGTTTAACATGATTGGTTGGGTACTATCAGACTTGAGTTCTGACGTTCTTGTTATCAAGGAGTTGATAAGTAAGAATGGAGCAATTGGGGTATGCTCATATAAGGACATGTTTAGTCCGAATCACATGGAGATGTGAACCCACGGCTACTTGTATCAATGAACCATTGAGGGCCACACAAGTACTAGCTTTCTAGATCCCGTTGAGAAGAGAAATAATTCAATGTGTTGAACGGCTTATAAAGGAGTTTATAAGCGTGAGGAAAATTAGAAGTATGACTTCTATAAAGGAGAAATTAGTTCAATGTGTTGAACGACTTATAAATGAGTTTATAAGCGTAAAGAAAAATATAAGTATGACTTCTATGAGAGAAATGTGAATTTTAATTTATGTAAGTGTTCCTAAATTAAAAGTTGGCCAAATGAATAATGTATTTGAAAATTGTGATTTTCATAAACATTATTATGGACTAAATTAAATTAATTCAAGTGTTGAATTAATTAAACACTAGTGGACCTAGTAGAGTCCAAATAATTAAATTAATTCAAGTGTTGAATTAATTAAATCATATTGAGTCTTGTAGAGCTCAATTTAAATAAATTATTTAACTAGTGGACTTGAGTAAATTCAAGTAATTTTTAATTAATCTCAAAAATGTTTGAGATTATTAAATTAAGTCCATGGGTTTTTAATTTGTTAAAAACCATATAATATATATGCATGCATGGGAGGTGAAGAGTTGGAGACTACTTTTTGGGTTACCAAAGCATGGCCGAAATTTCCCTCAAAATTCTCTCCAAGTTTTTCTCTTCTTTTCTTCTTCAAGTGTTGAGGAAGAAATATTCTTCTCCTTGAAAAATCCTCTTAATTTTCTAGTGCAAATTAAGAGAGGATCTACCTAGTTGGTGGTGGGCTTAATAGTTGAGCAAGGAGTGCTCAAAGGAAGCTTGAAGATAGTTTCTACCATTGAAGAGCTAAGGTGTGTAAACACTTTAGTTGGAGCCATACATCAATACTTGTGATTGATAGGTAAAATTCTAAACACACTATGAATGTCATTTTTGTGTTTTATTGTATTTGCTACACATTATAAAGGGTGGCCGAAAATTTCTTGTAAAAATTCGATTTTTAAACTTCCGTTGCGCTTCCGATCACCGTAACCGATCCTCTTTCAAGTGGTATCCGAGCTATGGTTGCGGTTTTGTGTAGCATTTACAAGATATTATGTTGAGATCGATTTCTAACCGCATGAGAACAAAATTTTGCATCGAATCAAGGCCGGTTTCGGGGGAATTTTGGGCAGCTTGGGCTGCCCGAGGGGCTGCCAGAAACGGTCAGCTAGGGCAGCCCAAGGGGCTGCCCGAACAGCCCCATGTTTTTAATAAAAAAAAAAATTTTTTTTTTGGTAAGTTGGTTGGAATCCGGCGACGGAGCTCCGGCAACGGTGATGACGACTAGGGTTTCCAAAAGTGTTTTGGATAATCAAAGTGTCATGGGCCTTGATGTTGTTGGGTCATTAGATGGTTAACATATTTGTGAATTTTAAATGAGCCAAAATGTTTTTGGTGAAAAATGAGTTTTTGGGCCCTTAAGTTTAAAATTACAAAAGTTGCAAATATTTTCTCATGAAATAAATATTTTAAGTTGGACTTTAAATATTTATAGTAAATGGTGATTTATAAGAAATTCGGTTATAAATAAATTAATTGAAAAGTAGACAAAGGTGTTTGTATACTTTGTTAATTTAGTTTATAATCGTGGCGGTTAGTGATTGGATCAAGATATATAATATTGGATCAATTAATTATTGTGATAATTAATTGATGGTGTATGATATGTGATATTGTGCATGAAGGATGATCAAAAGCCCAAGCCCAATTTGCTAGGTGTATGCTAGGATATTTTGTGTTGAATGATTGTAATAATTATCAAATTTAAAGTGGGCTTGATTTATGGCCCGTTCCCACCCCATGAGATGTATCCCTATTTGCCATGAATATTTATTTGTGAATATTAGTATAGTGGATGATCAAGATTGGAAGATGATGGCCATGATGATTATGAAGATCGAAGACATGTAAATATTGGAAGCTTATGTAATAGTTGCATTTGCATCCCATGCATTTCCCTAGGATTGGACCTAGGCCCGTGTTTAGCTCACACGGTCCGTTAGTATTGGGGCTTTTGATCATCCTTGTTTTGTTTACTGTTTATAATATATGCATGATATGTTATAAATAATGAGTATGTGCGTTATTATTATGATAATAACAAAGTTGCATGAATCCGACAAACATACGATCAAACATGGCGAGCTTTTAAATAAAATTAATGATGAGACCTTTCAAAATTAAAAACCCTCATTTTGAATAAGATTCAAAATTAATATCAAGCCCGAAAAGGGAAATTGTAAATTTGTTTATAATTTCCTTGTCTTCCATCGACAATGGGTGCATGATGACCGCTACCCGTACTCGGGGCTCGGCTCATATTATTGGGGGAGCTTTGGGTGCCGGAAAGCTGTGACATCCATTGACATGGTGATGTGAACTACGTGGAACTCCCATGATTTCGGCTCATATTATTGGGGGAACTCATGGCGACCGTCCATTAAGCTTCAACATCGATGGGTAAGGCTTGACACGTGAAGATGAACGACGTCATATTATTGGGTCCTAATCAAACGTGAGACAAAAGTTTACGTAGAGGATTGCATTGTGATGCAATTGGAAACTACCTTTTAGGAATTGTGATTGGCTGATATTATTCGGGATCATAATTCGCTAATTGGACCTTACGTACCTACTGAGGAAAGGAGTTTCCCGTTTTCACTAGAGGGTAGTGAAAATGTCAAAACAGTGGGAGCAAATATTTATGAAGTAAAAGTCCAAACTTCATATCTTACTAAATATTTTAAAATAGTCATCAACATTTATCTGTTTTTGCTTTTCAGTACAAATTGACAATGTCTTCGATTCGCAATCCGATATCCGTAATACTCGACAAACACATATTAACTGGACCTAATTACCTCACTTGGCTAAAAAACCTAAAAATCGTCTTGAATTCGGAAAGGGTAGCATATACACTGACTGAGTCGCCCCCTGTTGAGGCTCCAACTGACTGCACTCCTGAGGAATTGCAGGCTTACAAGGAATGGTGTGACCATGACTTGATAGCCAGGTGTTATATGCTGACTTCTATGAATGATGAGCTGCAGAGGCGTTTTGAGGATGCAAAGAGTGCTGCTGACATTCATTTGCATCTCAAGGAGCTCTTTGGTGAGCAAACACGGCCTCTTAGGCATGCTACCGTCAAGGAGCTGATCACTTTGCGCATGCGAGATGGGGCCTCGGTTCATGAGCATGGCCTAAAGTTGATTGGGCTCGTGGACAAACTCGTTGGCATGGATCTGATCTTGCCTTCGGAGTTGACCACCGACGTGTTGCTGTTATCATTGCCTAGCTCATTTGATCCTTTTGTGGTGAACTTCAACATGAACAAGATAGAGCCGACCCTTGAGGAGTTGGTGAATAGCTTGTTACGTTTGAATCAACCATCAAGAAAGAGAAGTTGGTTCTTTATGTGGGTTCTTCATCTAGTACGAAGATTGATCCACATGGGAAGGGAAAGAAGCGTTCTTTCCAACGTCCCAAGAAGAACGTGCCCTTGTTGAGGCAATCTCCGAATCCCGTTGTGGCAGCCACACCAGTTAAGGCTGACAAGACTAGTGATGTTTGTTATCACTGCAAGAAGCCTGGACATTGGAGGCGAAATTGCAAGGAATATCTGGCCCAGAAGAGTTCTGGAAACGGTATGTTCTATATCGAAGTAAACATTTCAATTAACTCTACTTCTTGGGTATTGGATACCGGATGTGGCTCACATCTCTGTAATGATTTGAAGGCGATGGGAAGAAGTAGAAAGCTTAGGGAAGGTGTGACCTTCTTAAGGATGGGCAATGGGGCAAGAGTTGCTGCCAAAGCTATTGGAGATGTTTACTTGCTTATGAACAATGATTTTAAGTTAATTTTAAGAGATGTTTTGTTTGTACCGGATTTGGTGAAAGACATTGTTTCCATTTCTATGCTGATAAAAATGGATATTCTTGTTTATTTTGCAAAGGTGTTTGCAACATTTACATGAATGAATATTTAATTGGTACTGGTGAACTTGAAAACGATCTCTATAACTTAAAATTGAAAGATATTCCACTAAATGTCCATTCAAAGGCAGACACCATATGAGATATGGATGGGTAAGCCTCCCAAATATTCTTGTCTTAGAATATGGGGAGCCCTGCTTATGTGAAGCAGGTAGTGGGAGATAAATTGGATAGTCGATCCATTTTATGTTACTTTGTGGGATATCCAAGGAATTCAGTTGGATATCATTTCTATCATCCCCAAGAAACAAAGGTGTTTGTTTCTAGGAATGCAACCTTTTTTTGGAAAAGGAATTTCTATTGGATAGAAAAGGGGAGATGATAGAACTCGAAGAGGTTCAAGAGACACCCACAATTATAGAACCCACACCCGAAGAGCCAAGAGAGGAGATACAAGCTCCTAGAATATCCGAGAGAGTCTCGAGACCACCTATGAGGTATGGTCTGCTTCTTGAAGAGGGCCATGATGAGCCTAACCATGGATGTGATCCAAGGACCTTCAAGGAAGCGTTATCTGATGCCAATTCATCCAAGTGGCTTGAAGCAATGGAATCTGAGATGAATTCCATGCATTCGAACCAAGTGTGGAATCTCGTGGATCCACCTGAGGGAATTGTTCCCATAGGGTGTAAATGGATTTACAAGAGGAAACTTGGAGCGGATGGGAAGGTATTGACCTTCAAGGCGCGATTGGTGGCCAAATGATATACTTAAAGACAAGGAGTTGACTTTGAGGAAACCTTTTCACCAGTTGCAATGTTCAAGTCTATAAGGATATTGCTAGCCATAGCTGCATGGTATGACTATGAGATATGGCAGATTGATGTCAAGACAACCTTTCTTAATGGGGATATTAAGGAAGAGATTTACATGTCTCAACCCGAAGGGTTTACATCTATCGGAAGTGAGCATATGGTATGCAAACTTCAAAGATCTATTTATGGTCTAAAGCAGGCATCTAGGAGTTGGAACCTCAGATTCGACAGTACAATCAAAGAGTTTGGTTTTGCTAAGAATCCTGAGGAACCCTGTGTGTATGAGAAGGTCAGTGGGAGTGTTGTGACATTCCTGGTGTTGTATGTTGATGACATTCTAATCATTGGGAATGATGTAGGAATGTTGCAATCAACTAAGATATGGTTAGGAAGTAAGTTCTCGATACAGGACTTGGGTTAAGCATCTTTTGTATTGGGAATACAGATCTATAGAGATAGATCAAGAAGATTGCTTGGTCTCACCCAGTCCACATACATTGATACCATAGTGAAGCGGTTCTCGATGGTTGAGTCCAAGAGAGGACATCTACCAATGTGTCATGGCGTGTCCCTATCCAAGTCTATGTCTCCCAAGACTAATGCAGAGATAGCGGCGATGACAAGCATTTCTTATGCATTTACGATTGGTAGCATCATGTATGGGATGATATCTACACGTCTTGACGTGGCTTTCGCACTAAGTGTAGTGAGTAGATATCAATCGAACCCTGGTCTTCCACAGTGGAAAGCTGTGAAAGACATCCTCAAGTAGTTGAGAAGGACCAATAAATTGTTCTTGGTCTATGGGGTGGAGAACTGAAATTGGAAGGCTATACCGACTCTAGCTTCCAAAGCGATATCGATGACTTGAAGTCAACCTCTGGGTTTGTATTCATGCTCAATGGTGCTGCTGTCTCTTGGAAGAGTTCCAAGCAAGACAATACTGCGGATTCCAGCACAGAGGCCGAATACATTGCTGCATCAGATGCAGCAAGGGAGGCGGTTTGAATAAGGAATTTCGTCTAAGAGTTGGACGTCATTCCTAATGGAGTTGCTCCTCTCCCGGTGTTGTGTGACAACACGGAGCTTTAGCTCAAGCAAAGGAGCCAAGGTCTCATCAGAAGTCCAAACATGTATTGAGAAAGTACCACATCCTCGGAGAGATTGTGGAAAGAGGAAGAAGTGTCTTTTGACATAGTCGGCTCCGCAGATAATGTTGCTGATCCACTAGCTAAGCCTTTACCTGGACCATTATTCGAGATGCATCGCGAATCAATGGGTTTGAAGCATATGGGTAGTTGGCTCAAGTGCAAGTGGGAGATTGTTAGAGTAGGTGCCCGTCGAGCCAAGTGTTGGCCGAGTGTTCACAATAAAACTCTATGTATAAGCAATCTTTATTTTAATAATATTTGAAATTATTGTTTTGGCAAATCTTTATATGTATACCCATGCTAGTTGCATAGATAAAGCCCTTGAATATACATATAGCAGAAAGAATATGAGATGCTCAAATGATGAGTATCATGAAACTCATATTTGGAATACTGTATATTCTAAACAGTACCTAGTCGATTCAGCCGCCGCTAAGAAGGATATAGGCCGCTAGAGTTCGAGACTAGTATCTGCGATGTGAGTACCATGTTTCATTGGTAGGGTACATTGTGATGTCCGAGCATGCAGATAGGTGCTCCCGGTAGAGTGCACTGAACAACCCTCCATAAAGGACTTTCCAAGTGGTTCTCACTTATCGAGTGGAAAAGTCCTGGTTTATGGTTGTACACCATTAGTCCTTATGACCCGGGACAACATTGAGACTCTATGTGCTAGAATTACACTTTGACTTGTTTACCAACTCTCATGGGGTCATTAGGTGGCAAGGTTGGGTGTTCTGTCGAAACATATAGGAGTCGATGCATTGTAGTCGGGGATTCACCGCTTACCTTCGGGTATGGATATCCTATGTGTTCTCATGTGTATGTAGGTTGAAATCTCTGATCAGAGTATGGTGGTAATTATGAAAGGGGTTTCATAGATTACACCATCGATGCAACTACGACATGACACATAGTATCGATTCATTGAAAACTCTCGATAAACCAATGGTTGTCGAATCGGTCGGGATATATGAGTTGAAGGGACCGTACTGTACGCTAACCATAATTGAATGGTTCTTGCAGGCGCTATCATTTGATACCTAGGGAATCATGTAAGCGATGCTGCTAGGCGTTTAACATGATTGGTTGGGTACTATCAGACTTGAGTTCTGACGTTCTTGTTATCAAGGAGTTGATAAGTAAGAATGGAGCAATTGGGGTATGCTCATATAAGGACATGTTTAGTCCGAATCACATGGAGATGTGAACCCACGGCTACTTGTATCAATGAACCATTGAGGGCCACACAAGTACTAGCTTTCTAGATCCCGTTGAGAAGAGAAATAATTCAATGTGTTGAACGGCTTATAAAAGAGTTTATAAGCGTGAGGAAAATTAGAAGTATGACTTCTATAAAGGAGAAATTAGTTCAATGTGTTGAACGACTTATAAATGAGTTTATAAGCGTAAAGAAAAATATAAGTATGACTTCTATGAGAGAAATGTGAATTTTAATTTATGTAAGTGTTCCTAAATTAAAAGTTGGCCAAATGAATAATGTATTTGAAAATTGTGATTTTCATAAACATTATTATGGACAAAATTAAATTAATTCAAGTGTTGAATTAATTAAACACTAGTGGACCTAGTAGAGTCCAAATAATTAAATTAATTCAAGTGTTGAATTAATTAAATCATATTGAGTCTTGTAGAGCTCAATTTAAATAAATTATTTAACTAGTGGACTTGAGTAAATTCAAGTAATTTTTAATTAATCTAAAAAATGTTTGAGATTATTAAATTAAGTCCATGGGTTTTTAATTTGTTAAAAACCATATAATATATATGCATGCATGGGAGGTGAAGAGTTGGAGACTACTTTTTGGGTTACCAAAGCATGGCCGAAATTTCCCTCAAAATTCTCTCCAAGTTTTTCTCTTCTTTTCTTCTTCAAGTGTTGAGGAAGAAATATTCTTCTCCTTGAAAAATCCTCTTAATTTTCTAGTGCAAATTAAGAGATGATCTACCTAGTTGGTGGTGGGCTTAATAGTTGAGCAAGGAGTGCTCAAAGGAAGCTTGAAGATAGTTTCTACCATTGAAGAGCTAAGGTGTGTAAACACTTTAGTTGGAGCCATACATCAATCCTTGTGATTGATAGGTAAAATTCTAAACACACTATGAATGTCATTTTTGTGTTTTATTGTATTTGCTACACATTATAAGGGGTGGCCGAAAATTTCTTGTAAAAATTCGATTTTTAAACTTCTGTTGCGCTTTCGGTCACCGTAACCGATCCTCTTTCAAGATGTACTTTAGGGACAATGGTTCTCTAGTTGTACATGTAATGTCACCATGAATATTTCATGAGTGCTTCAGATAGCTATCGAATCCAATATGCAACCTTCGATGAACCAATGATTGCAGATTCGATTGGGATATATGAGATGAAGGGATCATACTGTACTTTAATCATAACCGATTGATTTTGGAGGCAATATCAGTGATACCTATGGAATAATGGGGAGATGCTAGACGCTCTTACCATGATCCGATGAGTTTAATGAGAAAATTG
The DNA here is from genome assembly GCF_025594145.1 of Primulina tabacum. NCBI lineage: Eukaryota > Viridiplantae > Streptophyta > Magnoliopsida > Lamiales > Gesneriaceae > Primulina > Primulina tabacum. The sequence goes on from NC_134567.1 coordinate 13,452,383, forward strand.
TTTCTGACGTTCTCATGATCAAATGTTGGTACAAAGAATGAGGAAAATAAGGGTAAGCCTGAATAAAGGACAATTTCCTAAATCACAAAGAGTTGAGAACCCACGACTAGCTGTATCCCTGAACTATTGAGGGTCATACAAGTTAAATTTATGAAAAATTGTGAGTTTAAAATATTAAACTCAAAGGTTGACTTTATAAAATATTAAATTAAATGTAGTGAGAATTATGTATAATTGGCTTGTGGGAGTACAAGTTAAACATGCTAAATAATTAAAGTTTTTAATAGACTTTAATATATTAATTAACCAAACTAATTGGACTAGTAAAATCAATTAACTAAGCCCATTAATGTTAATTAAGGAACAATAAACCTATAATTAAGGTAATTAGGTAAAAAATTCAATATTAAGAAAGGAAGCAACCAACCTTGCAAATCAGTCTCCATATTACTCCAAAATTTCGGCCACCACAAAATCATTTTTAGGGTTTGAGCCGTCTTTTGCTTTTCTGATCTCAACATTAAATATCTTCTAAATTTTCTAGTGCAATTTAGCAGATGAGCAAACATTCTAGTCATGCACTTGATTGGAGATTAAATAAAGAAGATTTCAAGAAGATCGTTCGTAGGGATTAAAGAAAGAAGATTTCAAGAAGGTTTTTCATAGGGAGTACTTCAAGAGCTATCTCCGCTAATCCAGGAAAAGTTGATGTCAAATGATTAATTCACTAAATGTATATTCATAAACATCCTATGAATGTTTAATTTGTTAAAACTATATGAGTGTCCAAAAACTTTATTTGAATTTCAAATTAAAATTTTAAAAATTCCGATGTGTTTTGGGCACGAAAAAACTGATTTCAAACAGTGGTATTAGAGTCGGGTTCTCTATATCGTATGGTTTAAGTTTCATGTTGAGTATTTTATTTCTGACCGCACAAGAATTTTTTTTTAGAAATTTGATGCACTATTAAAATTTTGATTTTAATCAGAAAACAAAAAAAAATTCAAACTACCGGGAACAGTTCCGGGCAGTCACCGTGCGCGAAGGACCCCGCACGGTGGGGCACGCAGCGCGGCGGCCGCATAGCCACCTGCACACCTGTGCGCGCAGGGCATGCACAGCCTACCCGTAGAGGGCATGCAGCGCAAACGGGTGCCCGGGAATGTGTTGGGCATCGTGCTATGTCATGGGCTTGATTTTTTTTGGCCTAGCGTGCGATTTTTTTTATTTTAAAATTTTTTGGATAAAATTTATATTTTATTAAAATTTGTTCAATTTTTCCTAAAAATAAAATTTTGGTAAATTAATAATTTTTTTTAAAATAAATAATTAGAATATGATTTTGATTATTTATGGTAAAAAATAAGTTTTACAATATATTATTAAATAAAAATTGTTTATTTAATTTATTAACTTCTTTAATAATTGTAGTGATTAATAATAAAAATTAATAGATGCATGATTTAATCAGTTAATTAACTTTGTTTAATTAATTGATGTTAATATGTGATATTAAATGCATGAAAGAAGATCGAGAGCTTTGACCAATGTGATAAGTGTATGTTAGGATATTTTACTGTATATAATTCATTTTGTTAATATTTGATATTATTAAAGTGAGTCTGTTTTATAACCCGTTCCCACCCCATGAGATATATTCCTTATGTGACATGGCTATTCAAATATAATTATTAAAAATAGTGGGAGATCAAGACTGGAAGATAGTGGGCGCTATGCATAAGATGAAAACATGTAAAATATTGGAAATTATTGTAATAAATTGCATTTGCATCCCTGCATTCACCTAGGTTATGGGCCTAGATCCATATCTTTCTCACATGTATTTAATAGTGTTGGTGATCGATCATCCTTATTAATTTTTATGTCTTTTTATGATAAATATGTAATATATAGTAGTATGAATGTATGTATATTATTAAATAATATAGTTGCGTGTGTCTGACAAACATTTACAACTAGTGGCACACAATTTTAAAAATTAAAATCCCTCATTTTGAATAAGATTCAAAATTTATATTAAACCGCAAAAGTAAGAATTAAAAGAGTTTAATTTATTCTTGTACTCCATCAACCTAGTTGCATTATGAATGTTATGCACGATCAGTGTCTGGCTCATATTATTGAGGAGGCTTGGACGTCCGAAATCTGTTACTTTCTCCAGACATATGATGTGAATTGAGTGGAACTCCCATGACTTCTGCTTATATTATTGAAGAAACTCATGACGACCGTTCACTATAATTCAATATTGATGGGTCGGTTTGACACGTGAAAATAAACGACATCATATTATCGGGTACTTATTAAACGTGAGGTGAAACACGGAAAGGTTGCATATGATGCAATTGGATTCTACCTCTTAGAAAATATAATTAGCTGATATTATTTTTGATCATAATTGTCTAATTGGGCTCTACGTGTCCACTAAGAAAATACGATTTCTTTTTTTCATTAGAGGGTAGTGGAAATATCAAAATAGCGAGGGAGAAATTTATAAAATAAAAATCCATATTTTATATCTTCAAATTATTTTAAAATAATCATTAATCATGATCTATTTTATTTTTCAGTATATTTACGATGACGTCTCGTAACCCTCTTTCAATCATTTTCGATCAAAACAAGTTGACTGGCTCTAACTATAATGACTGGTTTCGAAATTTAATGATTTTTCTGAACTCGGAAAGAATTGCGTATGTGCTTGATAAGAACCACCAAGGAGAGCACCTTCGGACGTCAGTGAGACTGAATTGGCTAATATTGAGAAATGGTGGGACCATGATCTTCAAGCTAAAAGTTACATGTTAGCTTCTATGTCGAATGAACCGCGGAGGAGGTTCGAGGAGGCGGTGAATTTTGTTGACATTCACATTCATCTGAAAGAGAGAGTTGTATGGTGCACAAACTCTTTCAGAAAGCCATGCTACTATTAAGGAACTCATGACTACACGCCTGCAAGATGGGACTTCGGTCCATAAGCATGATGTTAGGATGATTGGGCTCATTGAGAAGTTGGTGGGACTCGGCGTGTTTATTCCTAGTGAGCTCTCGACTAATATTCTCTTGCTGTCACTGCACCCCTCCTTCGATGGATTCTTGGTCAATTTTAATATGAATAAGCTTGAGGCCACCCTTAAAGAGTTGATCAACATGCTTACTACATATGAGGCACAATCAAAAAGGAAAAGCATAATCTTTTAGTGGGCTTGTAGTCAGATACAAAGAAGGGGCCCCAAAATAGAGGAAAGAAAATTTTTGCCCCACCCAAGAAGAACAAGCCTAATAAAAAATCCATACAAGAAACCCACTCTGGGCCCACAAAGTCCGACAAGTCAGAACATATATGTTTCCACTGCAACAAGCTTGGACATTGGAGGCATAACTGCACGGAGTATCTTGCCCATAAACGTTCTGGCCACGATATGTTTTGCATTGAAGTACATGTCTCAATTAATTCTTCTTCTTGAGTATTGGATAGCGGATGTGGTTTTCATCTATGCAATGATTTGCAGGTGATGGAAAGAAGCAAGAGATTTAGAGATGGCGAGACATTTATGAGATTAGGGAATAGAGCAAGGGTTGCTGCATCTGCCATTGGAGATGTTACTTTGATTTTAAACAATAATTTTAAGTTACTTTTGAGAGACGTTTTTTATGTTCTTGAGTTGGTTAAAAACATTATTTCTATTTCTATGCTTGATAGAAATGATTATTCTTGTGTTTTTGCTAAAAGTGTTTAAAATATTTACAGAAATGAATGTTTAATAGAAACCAGCGAATTAATGAATGATCTCTATAAATTAAAATTAAAAGATATTCCATTGAACAATATCCAAGCACATATGAAAACAACAACAAACATAAGAAAATTAGATGCTCCAAATCGCGCACAAATATGGCATGCTAGAATATGTTATATTTCCCAAAGAAATATATACAAACTAGTGGGAGAATGCATGTTTGACTTGTCAGAGATAAATTCTCTACCTAATTGTGAATAATGTCTAAAAGAAAAAATGGTTAAGACTCCCTTTAATGGAAATGTGGAACGTGCACATGGTCTACAAGATCTGATCCACATAGGCATTTGTGGTCCGCTAAGTGTTAGCACAAAATATGGGTAATCCTACTTCATTCCTTTACTTCGAGGTATGAGTACGTCTATTTGATGAGAAACAAATATGAAGCATTTGAAAAGTTCAATGAATTCAGATCAAAGGTAGAAAACCGATTAGAAAGGAGTATCAAGACACTTCAATCTAATCGAGGTGGAGAATACTTTAGTACTGAATTTTTGGATTATCTAAAAGAGAATGAGATTCTCTCACAGTGGAATCCACCAGCAATACCACAATTGAATGGTGTTTCTGAACGTCGTAATCAAACTTTGATGTACATGATTCGATCTATGATGAGATTCACTGAATTTTCTACATCGTTTTGGGGCTTTGCGCTTATGATATATGGATACAAAAAGTTCCAAATATTCTTACTTGAGAATATGAGGATGTCCTGCTTACGTAAAAGAGAGACAAATTGGATAGAAAATCCTTTTTGTGCTACTTTGTGGGATATTCAAAGAATTTTGTTGGATAATATTTCGATCATCCCAAGGAAGCAAAAGTGTTTGTTTCAAGAAATTTTATCTAGATAACTTGAAGAAATTCAAGATACTCCATCAACTATAGAAGTTGAACATAATCCCCAACAGCTAGTAGTTGAAGTACACGCACCTAGAAGGTCTGATAGGATTATTAGACCACCTGCTAGATATAAGATTCTTCATGAACAAGGCCATGATGAGCCTTGTGATGGATGTGATCCAATAAACTTCAAAAAAACGATATCTGATACTGATTCATCCAAATGGCTTGAAGCCATGCAGTGTGAAATTGACTCTATATATTCAAACCAAATCTGGATATTAGTGGATCTACCTGAGGGAATCGTTCTCATATGATGAAAATGAATCTACAAAAGAAAGTTTGGGCATATGGAAAGTTATTGACCTTCAAGGCAAGGCTGGTTGCAAAATGCTATACTTAAAAACAGAATTGACTATGAGGAAATTTTCTCACCAGTTGCTATGTTTAAGTCCATTAAAATACCACTAGCCACAACAACATGATATCACTATGAAATATGACAAATGGATGTAAATACAACATTACTCAATGAAGACATTAAAAAATATTCGTCACAATCTCAGGGATACACATCAGTAGGAAGTGAGCATAAGATATGCAAACTTAATATATCAATATATGGTCTCAAGCAGGCTTCAAGAAGTTGGAATCTCATATTTGACGGCACTATCAAGGAATTTGGTTTTACTAAGAATTCGGAGGAACCGTGTGTGTACAAGAAAGTTAATGGGAGTGCAGTGACATTCCTAGTATTTATTTTGATAATATTCTACTCATTGGAAATGATGTAGAATTACTGCAATCAAATAAAGTATAGTTACCAATTAAATTTTCCATGAAAGATATGGGTGAAGCATCATATGTATTAGAAATAAAAATCTATAGAGATAAATCAAAAAGGACGTTGAGGCTCACCCAAGCGACTTATATCGATATCATTCTGAAAAAATTCTCTATGGAGAGTCCAAGAGAGGATATTTATCAATGTGTCACGGTGTTACTCTATCTAAAGCAATGTGCCCCAAAACTGATGAAGAGATACAGGTGATGACACGTATTACATATGCGTCAACCATTGGTAGTATCATGTATGGTATGATATCAACGGCCCCTGATGTTGCTTATGCTTTGACTGTTACAAGCAGATGTGAGGTTAACCCTGATCCAATGCATTGGAAGGCTATGAAAGATATTCTTAAGTACCTAAAGAGGACTAAGAACTTGTTCATTGTCTAGGGTGTTGGAGAATTAAAATTGGAATGCTACACTGATTCTAACTTCCAAAGTGACGTAGATGATTTAAAATCGACATCTAGTTTTATATTCATGCTCAATGGTGCGGCTGTCTCTTGGAAGAGTTCCAACCAAGACACAATTACAGATTCCACCACTGAAGCTAGATACATTGTTGCATCTGCTACAGCCAAAGAGGCTGTTTGGATGAGGAATTTCGTCCAAGATTTGGGCGTTATTCCTAATGGAGTTGATCCAAATCCGGTATACTGCGACAACACTGGTTCCATTTCACAAGCAGCAAAGGAACCAAGGTCTCATCAGTTATCCAAATATATACTGAGGAAAATCCACATCATTCGAAAGATCGTGGGAAGATGAGATATTTCAGTCGAGAGAGTCATCTCTACAGATAACGTGGTTGATCCACTTACAAAGCCCTTGCAAGGACCATTGTTTGATAAGCATCGCGAAACAATGAGATTAAAGTTTATGGGTAGTTGGCTCTAGGGAAAGTGGGAGATTGTCAGAGTAGATGTCATGTAAGCCAACGTTTGGCTAAGTAATTTATTGAATCTGTTGTAATAAAAATTTTTTATTTTAATATAATTTATATTTCATAGTTTTGTTTTACTTTATCTATATACCAATACAATCAACATAGATAAATACATTGATTATACTTTAATACAAATGAATCGTAATTCGATCTTGAAACTCATTTACAAACATTTTATATTCTAAATTCATTCCTAGTCAATTCAGCTGTCTAAAACAAGGATAAAGCCGCTTGAGCTTGAGACTAGCATATGTGATGTTGTGTATTGTGTTTCATGATAAGGGCATAGAGATGTCCAATCATGTAGATGGGTAATCATATGATGATTATACCGAACAACCCTCCCTCACACTTTCTAAGTGGTTTTCATTCATCGAGAGGAAAATTCTGTGGTTATGATTGTACATCATTAGTCCTTACGACCCGAGATAATAATGAGGCTCTACATACTAGGATTGTGCTTTGACTCATTTACCGACTCCGTGAAGGTCGCAAGATGGCAAGGTTGAGTGCAATTGCGACATGTGTAGGAGCTAGTACATTGTAGTCATGAATTCACCGCTCACCTACGAATGTGGATATCCTATGTGATCTAATGAAATAGTAGTGAATGAAATCTCTGTCCAGAGTATAATATGTACTTTAGGGACAAGGGTTCTCTAGTTGACGTCCAAAAACCAATCCACGTAAACCGCATACATGCAAATGATTTAGATTGCATATTTATTTTAAATGCTTAATTGATATATTTTACATGATTAAATGTTTAAAGTGCATGATTTCATGAAATTGAATGATTTTAACCGAATATTCGATAATAGGTTGGGAATGGAGACCGGGGACGACCAAGACAAAATAAATATTTTCAAGGCTTATTAATATGATTAAAAATGATTAATTTTTTTCTAAAAATGATAGAGTTAAATTATTTTACAAGACGAGCTCGATTTTATCCGGGAAGTCGTTTTTGGACAAACGAGAGACTTTTAAAATATCAAATGTATTATTTTGAAAACTAATTTTTATAAACTTTTATCTTTAAATTAAATAGGTGTTATTAGGCCTAATTTACCTAGGATGAGTAGGCTCAATTGCTCCAAAACTTGAAAGCCCAAAACCCAAGCCAATTATCATGCAAATTAAAATCTATAAAATTAAAACCTAGGCTTTGGAGACCTCCATACCAGCCGAAATCTTCACACATAACACACACATATTTCAAAATTTGGAGAGGAGAAAACTAGGAGTCTTCATCGCCCGTTCGTTCTTCCTCGCACTCCACGCAGACGTTCGTATTTTTGAGCGTTTTAAAACACAAAGGCACCTTTCTAAACTCCCTTGACACATAATTCAATCCATAATATGCATGTTTTGTTTATTTTGCATGAAAAATATTGGTGTTTAAATTGCGTAATCTTTTGACGATTATTTTTAAAGTTTTGAAAGTTTTTACGTATGTATGAACGTGATATGATTTCCAATGAGTACGCTGCCAACATAGGATGATTTATGGATAGAACAAAGACAATTTAAGGTGGAAACTAAGGCTGGAGTTGAGCTTGGCTACAAAGAATACACCTAGGGTTTTCAAGGGCTTCACGTGAGGGAAGGCTACGGCTTGGAGGAGCAGAGCGCCAGGGCTCGGTCGGGGCTTGTTCAAGGGTCTTTTATGGATGTGACTCGAAGCTAGGAAGAGTCCTAGCTTTGCTGGACTCGACGATTGCAAGAACGGAGGAGTTCACGCACACAAGGACTCGAGCTGTGCATTCAGCGGCTGGTTCCTTCAAGGGGGTGAGTGGCTCGGGTAGTGGTGGTATAGGCTGGTCCAGTAGGGTCTAGGGAGGATGGTCTGGGGTCAGGGCTTAGGCTGGTCCGTGAGGGAAAAGGCCCCAGAGGGAGCCCGTTTACGGGAGAAGGCCACAGAAGGAGCCCAACAATCGTATTTCCATGTTACGTCGGTGTCTAGTGCTTGCACCCATGCGCAATGGTTAACTAAGACTGATCAGTCGACCAGATGATAAAAGACTAATTACTTTCCAGGATCAAACTTCACCCAAAATGATTTAAATATTTACGGTTTACGATTTTATGATTTATGATCTATTTATGATAAAAAAGTGCTATTTTAAATAAAAGTATGATTTTAATGCATGTGCTTGTATATGTATTATTTGTTACTCATGTTTAGACGTGCCGAGTCATTAGACTCACTAGATTTGAATCCTGCAGGTGATGATATTGAGGAAGACGCTGACGCTTGAGTGGATCGAGGCATACAATGCACTCATGAGGGACATTTATTTCCGCATTGGCTTGATAGTTAAATGATTTAAAGATTTTTGTTAATGATTTTTTAGAGATATTCCTTTATACTTTATTTTGATGTTAGTTGATATTGTTAAAGGTCGACGTAGGATTTTTTGGCTAATTGACGATTTAGGGATTTTCATGCACTTGAGATTCATATGCTAAATTTATTTTGATTTATGGGAATGATAAGTTATTTTAAGTTAGCAATTGTCAAAAATTGATGTTTTGAGGGAAAAATTTTTTTGGTAGAATTTTAAAGTTAAAAAGTGAGTGTTGTTTCAGTTGGTATCAGAGCCAAGGATCCCAAAGGGTTGTGTAGTGCTACTCCGAGAAGCTCAAGAAGTCACGCCTCAAGTATGTGAGTTTTTAATGCTTTATATTTTATATGCTTAAATTCTTTGATGTTTTCATGATGCATTGTGGGGACCCGAACCTAATTCATCTTCTTAATCATCATTAGGATCAATTAATTGTATGGGTCTAAATTTTTTTTTAAATACATAAGTGCGCAATATATGATAATCAATCTTATATAAACATCAAAAGTAAAGTACAAGTCTTGTACAAAATACATTTATCTCAAACTAGGGTTCAACAACTATACATCAAGTGTTGAAAGCCGATCTACTTTTAAGTCCGGATCTCCACGCTAATCTTGATCTCTCATCCTCTTCTTGACCCTGATCCTGTCCCACATGTTGTCATGCACACATACAAACACAACAACAGCCGGATAACTCAGGTGAGAATCTAATTCCCAGTATAAACAACATATACATGCAATCATATAAACATATATAAAAGCATATAACAGTTATCAAAAACATGTATCAAAATCTGAAAACATGAATCAATATAAAGCTGTAAATCACACTTTTTGACTCTTAATCTCTGACTCGACTCTTCTATAATCTAGGGATCCCGGTTGAATAAGAACACAACAGTCTCCCACCTACTCTCCTCAGCTAGATGGTCGTACGTTCTTATTCCCAGACTTTGGCTATCTATATCGAATATCTGCAATAGAAGTCGATCTATTCCTAAGCACATCGATATACACCAAAAGTCCAGTGACCTGGCACCTCTGCCAAAGACTAGGCACATCTGCCCAAGACTCGTGACTTGGCACCTCTACAAAAGCATATCTCATAATGCATGCTTGACTATAAATCAATAGACTAAGCATATCAATCTCAGGAATTGCAAATATATCAAAGCAATAGCAAATAAGTATGTGGTTTTGGGAAACTCAAGTCGAATCTAACTCGAGTCGTATCTTCCCGGTTGAACATTGATTTATACATTTCTTTTGTCGATCTGACGAATTCGAAGTCTTGAATTCGAATCTGTCAATACTCAATCTAGCAATGACATTATTGAGAAGTACAATATCAATATACAACCCAATCAATACTGGATATAATCGAAATTCAATCTAATTCTGTTTCGACGGCATACGGCACAATCTCGGTATACCCAGCAATACAATATGAACAGATATCAATCTCAACAACTTATAATCAATCAATAAACACAATTTCAATACCAAATCTGTATATTCTCAATCAAATCAACTCTGAAAATGATAACAATTTCATACGGTATCCGTTCTTCGATCTGATTTCAATTATACAATGATAACAATCTCAGCAACAGATAATATCAGTCATATCATGATTCCTTCAATACTATATTTTCAAATCATATCAGAACCTAAGAAAACTTACGTCCTTTTGAAGCTCTTGTCAATAGAAACACAGTACTGAACTCGGATTGAAAACCAGCCGGTTGGATCTTGCACAAATCACATTCTAAGATCAAGAATTTGAAAATTCTTTGGAGACTTCTCGGTTCTTTCCTGTAACAATTCTGAAGGAATTGGAGGCTTGATATATATATATATATATATATATATATATATATATATATATATATATATATAATGCATGGCAAGGATAGGTGGCTCTCTCTTTGTGTAGCACGTCTCACGCTTATGCGCGACCTCCACTGGCGCATATGCGCGAGACTTACTGGTCTCGGCATTCAAGAGTTTCTATAGACCTACTGTCTCGGCACTTCTTCATTGCACATGCTCGCGCATATGCGCGCCCTATATCGCGCATATGCGCGAGGTTCTTTGCCATGCTCGCGCATATGCGCGAGTGGTTCTATCCTCGCACATATCTCATGTCTTCTTTTGTCTTTCCCGTCTGTCTTTTTCCGTCTATAACCACATCAATTATCAATTAATCATTTCAGATTACAATAATAAAATCTCGGTCATTACAATTCTCCCCCTCAAAGATCTGATTTCTTCCCCGAAATCACATGCAATCAAATCATAAACAAGAAGGAGATATATAGAAGCTAAATAAGAAAACTCACATCAATGAAATAACTCTGGAAATTTCTGTCTCATATCTGATTCAGTTTCCCAAGTAACTTCTTCAATGCCATGATGACTCCACTGAACTTTCACAAGCGGAATAGTCTTCGTTTTGAGTTGCTTTTCTTTACGATCAAGAATCTGGATCGGTTTCTCAAAATAACTCAGAGTTTCATCAAGTTCTGCCTCGTCTGGCTGAAGAATATGAGATAAATCAAGAAGATACTTCCGCAATAGAGATACATGAAAGACATCATGTATTCAAGATAGAGAAGGCGGTAAGGCGAGTCGATATGCACGATCTCCTATCTTCTCGAGAATCTCATATGGAACGATGTATCGTGGAGACAACATCCCTTTCCTGCCAAATCTGACAACACCTCTGAAAGGAGAAATCTTCAGAAATACTCTGTCTCCTGCCTCAAAAACTAGAGGTCGACGTCAAACATTGGCATATTTTGCCTGTCTGGCTTGAGCTGTCTTCATTCTCTTCTGAATCAGCTTCACTTTCTCTGTCATATCTCATATCATATCAGGCCCAATCGCAGGTACCTCAGAGATATCATACCAATAAAGAGGGGATCTCCACTTCTTGCCATACAATGCTTCAAACGGTGCCATCTCAATACTCGTCTGATAGCTGTTGTTGTACGAAAACTCACAAAGTGGCAAAGATTCTTGCCAACTAGTGCCAAAATCTAGCACTACAGCTCTCAACATATCTTCCAATGTCTGGATAGTCCGCTCCGACTGTCCGTCTGCCTGGGGATGATATACGGTACTCAGATGTAACTTCGTACCTAGAGCTTGCTGCAAACTCTGCCAAAAGTGCGAAGTAAACCGAAGATCACGGTCTGAAACAATCGACTTCGGCACTCCATGCAATCTGACCACCTCTCTGACATAGATCTCTGCCATCTGGTCATGTCTGTATGTCTTCTTATACAGAATAAAGCATACTGATTTGGTCAATCTGTCAATCACAACCCAAATCACATCACAACATCGGGAGGACCGCGGTAGCTTCGTCACGAAGTCCATGGAAATGTGATCCTATTTCCATTCAGGAATGGACAAACTCTATAACAGTCCTCCGGGTTTCTTTCTTTCGGCTTTCACCTGTTGGCAATTCAGACATTTGGATACAATTCCGCAATATCAGCTTTCATCTGTTTCCACGAAAACTGTCTTTTCATATCATTGTACATCTTTCTGCCACCAGGATGAAGACTGAATCGACTGCTATGCGCTTCTGACAATATCTGTCGTTTCTAGTCTGAAACATTCGGCACAACAAGATGATTATTCACATACAGTACACCATCACGTACCTGATACTCCGACCGATGCCCTGCTCTGACCATCGATATCGAGTTCTGAACATTCTGATCAACTTTCTGAGCCGCTTTAATTCTCAAAATCATCTCTGGTTCAACTTGAACAACATATAATCTCAATGGCTTACAATCTGTTTCAAATACTAATCTAGACAAACAGCAATCTTCAATCAAATTTGAAACACCAATCGTCGATAAGGATAGAAAATATACCTTTCGACTTAGTGCATCAGCTGCTGCATTGGATTTTCCTGGATAGTACTTGATTTCACAATCAAAATCTTTCAGCAAATCAAGCCATCTTCGTTGTCTCATATTCAATTTGGACTGTGAAAACATATATTTCAGACTCTTGTGATCAGAATAAATCTTAAACTTCTCACCATATAGGTAGTGTCGCCATATCTTCAGTGCAAATACAATGGCTGCCAATTCAAGATCATGAATTGGGTAGCGAGACTCATGTGGCTTCAATTGTCTCGAGGCATAAGCAATGACATGTCCTCGCTGCATCAAAACACAACCCAATCCTCTGTGAGAAGCATCACAATAAACAATAAAATCACCAGTACCTGATGGAATCGTCAATACATGAGCACTGGTCAATCTCTTCTTCAATTCAAGAAAAATGGACTCACAGTCTTCTGACCAAACAAATGGAGCATTCTTCTGAGTCAGCTGTGTAATAGGCTTGGCAATACTCGAAAAACTTTAATGAATCGACGGTAATAGCCTGCCAACCCCATAAAACAGCGTATCTCTGGCACAGATTTCGGTCTAGGCCAACTGATTACAGCCTCAACCTTTCTAGGATCAACAGAAATCCCATCTCCAGATATAATGTGACCCAAAATTACAACCTGTCTCAGCCAGAATTCACATTTCGACAGCTTAGCATACAATCTCTCTTTTCTCAGAATTCTCAATACAGTTCTCAAATGCTCAGCATGATCAATCATATTCTTCAAATAAATCAAAATATCATCAATGAAAATAATCACAAACTCATCAAGGTATTTCTGAAACACACGGTTCATCAGACCCATAAATACACCTGTAGCATTTGTTAAACCGAACGGCATGACTGTAAACTCATAATGGCCATACCTTGTTCTAAAACCTGTCTTTGAGATATCAGAATCTTTGACTCTCAACTGATGATATCCAGATCTCAGATCTATCTTGGAATAAACAGAAGAACCCTGCAACTGATCAAATAAATCATCGATACGAGGCAAAGGGTATTTGTTCTTACCATAGCCTTGTTCAGTTGCCGGTAGTCAATGAAAAGTCTCATTGAACCGTCTTTCTTTCTCATAAACAATACTGGAGCACCCCAAGGCGAAACACTCGGTTTGATGTAACCCTTGGCCATTAAATCTTCCAATTGCTCTTTCAATTCTATCAGTGCCATTCTGTACGGAGCTCTAGAAATCAGAACTGTACCTGGTACCAATTCAATGCGGAAGTCTATCTCTCGAATCGGAGGAAAACCCGGAATCTCATCTGGGAAGACATCGGCAAACTCACAGACCACTGGCAAATCAGCCAATGAGGGGCTCGATTTCAGTATGTCAACTGAATACACAAGGAATTCCTGTACTCCTTTCTGTAACAATCGAGTCATAAATAACGCCGATATCAAAGGAATTCTAGCTCTAGAACCCTTACCGTAAAATTTCCATTCTTCAGCCATCTCAGGTCTGAATCTCACAATCTTATGGAAACAATCAACGGTAGCTCTGTACTTGGTCAGCATATCAATACTGATAATACAGTCAAAATCAGACAACCCAAGTACGATACAATCTAGCTCAATCTCGTGTCTATCATACTGTAACATACAATGTCTAACATATGTCATTGATACAAGACCTCTCCCCAAAGGTGAAGAGACAGATACTACAGATGATAAAGACTCAACAGGAAATGCATGACTCAATGCAAATCGCTCAGAAATAAATGTATGAGAAGCACCCGTATCTATCAATACATAAGCAGGGTAACCACATAAAGAACAGTTACCTGCAACAACATCATCTGGTGCTTCCTGGGCCTATTCTTCAGTCAATGCAAATACCCTGGCCTGCTGTCTCGGAGGCTGGCTAACAGTCTGGCTTCCTCCTGGCCTTGGCTGTGACTGGGCAGGTGCTGGCTGGAAAGAGTGAACAACAGATGATCGTCTATCAGTCTGAGCCACTGATCCAGATGATTCTACTCCCTGTGATCTTTGGGAACCTCGCTGTGGACATACTCTAACAAAATGTCCTTGCTGTCTGCAGATGTTGCAACTACCAACCACTCCTTGGCATTGCTCTGTGGGATGTCTCCCTCCAGAAGTTCTGCAATAAGCTCCGGTACAACTCTGTCTGGAACCACTGGAGCTAGAGGAACTGCTCCCTGACTTCTTGAAGTATTTTCCTCGGGCTTTCAACTGATCTTTCTTCCCACTGCTACTACTGCCACTCTCAAATCTAGGAGGGGGTTGGTGGAACTGAGTAGAAGTTGGTTGCTGTCTCGGTACTGGAGGAACATACGAAGCTCCTTTCTGCCTAATCAGGCCAGCTGCAGCTCCTTTTGCTCTGTTCAGGGCGTAAGCAAAATTATTCGGTCTCCCGGTGTTTACCAATGTAAAAATCTCAGGATTCAACCCATTGATAAACTGATCAGCAACAACTTCATCATTCTCAGCAACATGCGGAGCAAATCGCAACAAGGTAGATAACTTAACCACATATTCTTCAATGTTCAGCTGACCCTGTCTCAGATTGACAAATTCTGCTCCCTTGTCTTTTCTGTACGATACTGGGAAAAATCTTTAATAAAATTCAGTCTTAAAGATTTTCCAAGTAATGACTGTACCTCGATGCTCCAAAGCTCTCTTGGTCGTGAGCCACCAATTCTTCGCAACATCATGCAATTGGTGCCCAATCAGTCGGACTCTACGCTCATCTGTGTAATCAAGTGAATCAAACAGAATCTCAATATCATCAAGCCAACTTTCACAATCAACAGATGTCTCAGTGCCTTTCAGAGTCGGCGGTTTGAACGACTGAAATCTCTTCAGCAATGTTTCCATAGGAGTTGCTGTGACATCCATCGGATTAGTCGAGGTACTACCCTGTTCTGGGATTCTTCGAGGAGGCATATCTAATTATCAAAAGGGTTAACAACCAAATATAACAAATCTGTTTCAATCCTCCTCTGATCATCTTACTGCTGATCAAGAATCGGTTCTGATTCATTCTCAAGTCATACATGTTTCCAATCAAATCAGATAATCAGGTAAATATGTATTAAAGCAGTAAAACATGCTAGCATAGCAAAAGCAGGAAATAAAAACTCAATCTACCCCGCTCACTCTCTTCTAGTCCAATCTAAGGAATCTACTGCTCTGATAACACCTGCTGTGGGGACCCAAACCTAATTCATCTTCTTAATCATCATTAGGATCAATTAATTGTATGGGTCTAAATTTTTTTTTAAATACATAAGTGCGCAACATATGATAATCAATCTTATATAAACATCAAAAGTAAAGTACAAGTCTTGTACAAAATACATTTATCTCAAACTAGGGTTCAACAACTATACATTAAGTGTTGAAAGCCGATCTACTTCTAAGTCCGGATCTCCACGCTAATCTTGATCTCTCATCCTCTTCTTGACCCTGATCCTGTCCCACCTGTTGTCATGCACACATACAAACACAACAACAGCCGGATAACTCCGGTGAGAATCTAATTCCCAGTATAAACAACGTATACATGCAATCATATAAACATATATAAAAGCATATAATAGTTATCAAGAACATGTATCAAAATCTGAAATCATGAATCAATATAAAGCTGTAAATCACACTCTGTGACTCTTAATCTCTGACTCGACTCTTCTCTATTCTAGGGATCCCGGTTGAATAAGAACACAATATTCTCCCACCTACTCTCCTCAGCTAGATGTCGTACGTTTTATTCCCAGACTTTGGCTATCTATATCGAATATCTGTAATAGAAGTCAATCTACTCCTAAGCACATCGATATACACCAAAAGTCCAGTGACCTGGCACCTCTGCCCAAGACTAGGCACATCTGCCCAAGACTCGTGACTTGGCACCTCTACAAAAGACATATCTCATAATGCATGCTTGACTATAAATCAGTAGACTAAGCATATCAATCTCAGGAATTGCAAATATATCAAAGCAATAGCAAATAAGTATGTGGTTTTCGGAAACTCAGGTCGAATCTAACTCGAGTCGTATCTTCCTGGTTTAACATTGATTTATACCTTTCTTTTGTTGATCTAACGAAGTCGAAGTCTTGAATTCGAATCTGTCAATACTCAATCTGGAAATGACATTATTGAGAAGTACAATATCAATATACAACCCAATCAATACTGGATATAATCGAAATTCAATCTAATTCTGTTTCGACGGCATACGTCACAATCTCGATATACCCAGCAATACAATATGAACATATATCAATCTCAACAACTTATAATCAATCAATAAACACAATTTCAATACCAAATCTGTATATTCTCAATCAAATCAACTCTGAAAATGATAACAATTTCATACGGTATCCGTTCTTCGATCTGATTTCAATTATACAATGATAACAATCTCAACAACAGATAATATCAGTCATATCATGATTCCTTCAATACTATATTTTCAAATCATATCATAACCTAAGAAAACTTACGTCCTTTTGAAGCTCTTGTCAATAAAAACACAGTACTGAACTCGGATTGAAAACCAGCCGGTTGGATCTTGCACAAATCACATTCTAAGATCAAGAATTTGAAAATTCTTTGGAGACTTCTCGGTTCTTTCCTGTAACAATTCTGAAGGAATTGAAGGCTTGATATTTATATATCATGCATGGCAAGGATAGGTGGCTCTCTCTTTGTGCAGCACGTCTCGCGCATATGCGCGAGACTTACTGGTCTCAGCATTCAGGAGTTTCTCTACTCGCGCATATGCGCGCCCCCATCTTCGCGCATATGCGCGAGACCTACTATCTCGGCACTTCTTCATTGCACATGCTCGCGCATATGCGTGCCCTGTATCGCACATATGCGCGAGGTTCTCTGCCATTCTCGCGCATATGCTCGCCGCTTGGTCGCGCATATGCGCGAGGGGTTCTGTCCTCGCACATATCTCATGTCTTCTTTTGTCTTTCCCGTCTGTCCTTTTTCGTCTATAATCACATCAATTATCAATTAATCATTTCAGATTACAATAATAAAATCTTGGGCATTACATGCATGATATATAGGTTAGGTGCATGATATTTTAAATATTAAGTGCATGTTGGTTACTTGGTTGAGACGAATTGTACAAAGATGCCTCCTAGACGTGTTCTTCGCAGTGTTAGTGAGGGTAGACACGAGGAGGAGATTCCACAGCTAGCGCTCGTGTACTAGCGGGCATGGCACCGTTACTAGAGCAACATGTTGGAAATGATGTGAGGGTTCGACCGGAGGCAGTCTATGAGTGTTTTAGGACGATGAACGCCGATGATTTTTCTGGCACTACGGATCAATTCATTTCTGAGGGATGGATTCGATCTTTGGAGGTTATTTTTCATTACATGGATATGGCGGACGCTGACCGAGTTTGTTGTACCATCGATCTGTTGAAGGGTGATGCTTCCTTATGGTTGGAAGGAGCGGAGCGAGGGATGAATTTTGCGACGCTGACTTGGGAGAACTTCAAGATGGTATTCTACGATAAATATTTTACTTCTGAAGTTCATTCTAGGCTTAAGAGGGAGTTCATGAGTCTCCAACAGGGGGATTCATTAGTTTCCGAGTTTGTGTAGAAGTTTGATAGGGGATGTCATTTTGTGCCCTTGATTATGAATGCTGTTGAGAAATTACGACACTTCCTTTATGGATTGAGGCCCACGATCCGTCGCGATGTGATGCGCACTAATCCTAATGATTATACTACTGCTGTTGCTAAAGTTTTTCGAGCCGAGCAGTCACTGAAGGATATTGATTGGGAGATGCAGCGCAAGAGGACTCGTGCCCAACAAGCTAGTCAGCATAATAAGAAGCCTTATATGGGACCACCTAAGCGGCAGGGACCACCAAAACCACAAGGAAAACTACCTAGAGAAAATGTCCTGAAGAAATATGAGAAGCCACAATGCAAGGAGTGCAATCGTCATCATTACAGCAAGTGCATGTAGGGAGCTTACAAGTGCTTCAAGTGCGGAAAGATGGGACACAAGGCTGGCGACTGCCCAAAGCTCAAGCAACCTACGACTGGAAGGGCATATGTGATGAATGCTAAGCAAGCGGAGCCAGACACTACGCTTATTATAGGTACTCCGACTATATATGTGTTTATTATTGCTTCACTGCTTAAAGATAAAAGCATGTATGCTAGAATTAAATCGAGATGCATTGAAGTAGATGACTTAGAATTGCATGTTCTAAGGTTTAAGGAAATAGAATTCTTGCAAACACTAGCTAGTGGGACCAAATTGTAGAAGATTGAAATTTTGGGGCCAAATTAAAATTTACAAAAGGAAAGAGATAGTGGATTCAAAATTTCCAATGGCTAAAATGCAACATTTTGAAATCTTAGGGGGCCACTAGCAGTTTCAAAAACCTAAGGGATTAGATTGCAATTTCCAAAAAATGTTGAGAAAAAATTAGAAGTTTCGAAATTCTTAGGGCTTAATTGCAAATTCAAAATTTAAGGGGTCATTTAGCAATTTACAAAAGCTTAAGGGGTTAATTGGCAATTTCGAAATCTCCTAGGACTCAAATAGCAATTTTTGAATTTCAAAGGGGACCAATTGGTAATTTTAAAAAATCTAAAGGGTTGAAATGCTAATAAGGAAAACTAGAAGGGCCTAGATGATATAAAATTTCTAAACGTTATGGCTGCAATCGATATTAATACAAATTTTATTAGGACGAATATTGCTAACAGGAATAGCTACCTACGCTTTACTAGATTCTGAAGCTACGCATTCTTTCATATCTGAATCATTCGTGAAGAAATTGAGAATCCTACCAGTAGACATAGAGTCAGGATTCAGAATTACAGTGCCTTCAGGCGAACATATGGTTTCTAGTAGCGTGGTTAAGAATGTGGAACTTAAATTGCAAAAGAATATTATACGAGCGGATCATATAGTACTACCTATGCTTGAGTTCGATATTATTTTGGGCATGGATTGGCTTACACTGAATGGGGCCACTATGGATTTTCGGCGGAGGACAGTATCTATTAGACCACCAAGTGGGAAAACATTTATCTTTGAGGCGGCGCAAAACAATCAAATGTCGCATATTATTTCATACACGTGTGCAAGGAAGCTTATTCAAAAGGGTTGCCAAGGTTTTCTTGGTAGTATTATATATGCACCCGACATTGACAGTCGATTTATCGAGGATGTGGAGGTTTTTAAGGACTTTCCGGACATGTTCCCTGATGAAGTTTATGGTATTACACCTGAAAGAGAAGTAGAATTTGCTATTGAGTTGATGCCCAATACTGTGCCGATCTATAAGGCACCATATCAATTAGCACCTGCAGAAATGAAGAAATTAAAAGATCAAATTCAAGAGCTGCTAGACAAAGGATTTATTCGCCATAGTTTATCTCCATGGGCGCACTAGTGTTATTTGTGAAAAAAAAGCATGGGGCTATGAGACTGTGCATCGACTGCAGAGAGTTGAATAGAGTGACAATGAAGAATAAGTATCCATGACCTCGAATCAAAGACTTATTTGATCAGTTACAAGGAGTTTCGGTATTTTCGAAGATAGATTTACGATCTGAATGTCATCAATTTAGGGTGAAAGAGGCGAATGTGCACAAGAAGGCGCTCAGAACGCGTTATGGGCATTATGATTTTCTAGTGACGTCTTTTTGGATTGAATAATGCTCCAGCGATCTTTATGGATCTCATGAATCACGTATTTCAATCGAATCTCGATCAGTTCATTATTGTTTTCATCAATGATATCTTGATCTATTCCAAGAGCCGTGAGGAGCATGATCAGCATTTGAGGATGACTTTGCAAGTATTACGAGAGCGAAAATTATATGCGAAATTCAGCAAATGTGAGTTTTGGTTAGAGAGGGCGGCATTCTTAGGTCACATTGTGTCAAAAGAAGGAGTAGAGGTCGACCCATCTAATTTCGAGTCAGTTAATCAGTGGCAAGTGCCTAAAAGTGTTATGGAAATACGTAGTTTATTGCGTTTAGCTGGCTACTATCGTAAGTTCATCAAGGGTTTCTCGCCCATTGCAGTACCCCCTGACTTCATTGACAAAGAAGAATGTGAAATTTTTATGGGAACCAGAGTGTCAAAATAGCTTTGATTAGTTGAAGTAAGCAATCACTACAGCGCCAGTTTTAGCTATTCCGAGAGAGAAAGGGGAATATGTGGTATTTACTGATGCTTCGAAGATAGGATTGTGTGCAGTTCTTATGCAACATGAGAGGGTCATAGCATATGCGTCTAGAAAATTTAAAATACATGAACAGAATTATCAGATGCATTATCTAGAGCTTGCAACAGTCGTATTTGCATTGAAAATCTGGAGGCACTACTTGTATGGTGAGAAATGCAAGATATTTAAATATTTTTTCACTCAAGAGGACTTGAATATGAAACAAAGACGGTAGCTAGAGCTTGTTAAAGACTACGACTGTGACATTAGCTACTATCCCGGCAAAGGCTAATGTAGTTGCGGACGCTTTGATTAAAAAGGAGACAGTCTTGGCACATTTAACAATACAGAGACCTCTACAAGTGGAAATTCACCGCTTCGATCTTGAAGTTTATACTAGGGGAGAGGCCCCTAATCTCACTACATTGACAGTGCATTCCACTCTACGAGATAGAATTCGAGCCGGACAGTCTAGCGATGAGCAACTGCAGAAATAGAGACAACGAGATGAATCGAGAGGCAACATGTTATATTCAGTCGAGGATGGCATGGTTAAGTATCGAGTTCGACTATGGGTTCCTAGTGGTGATTCATTTAGATTTGACATTATTACTGAAGCTCATAGTACTCCTTATTCTGTTCATCCCGAAAGTGCCAAGATTACAATGACTTGCAGCTTTTATATTGGTGGCCGGGAATGAGACGAGACATTATGCACTCTGTATCTGAATGCTTGACATGTCAACAAGTGAAGGAAGAGCATCAAAGACTAGCGCGAATGCTTCGACAACTTCCCATTCCCGAGTGGAAGTGAGAAAACATTACTATGGTTTTCGTGGTAGGATTGTCAAAAACAGTGAAGGAACTCAATGTCATTTGGGTAATAGTGGACCGTCTTACTAAATCTTCACATTTCCTACCTGTGAAGAAGACTTTTTTCGTTACTCAATATGCGGAGCTATATATTCGAGAGATAGTTAAACTTCATGGTATTCCAGTGTCTATAAAATCGGACCGAGACACAAATTTCACTTCATCATTTTGGAAGAGTTTACATGCAGTATTGGGTACTAAACTGCTATTCTGTACCACATTTCATCCTCACACTGACGGTAAGTCTGAGAGAGTCAATCAGATATTAGAGGATCTACTCCGAGCATGCGTGATCGATTTCCAAGGAATTTGGGAACCAAAACTACCTCTAATGATGTAACGTCCCAAAAATTTGAAGGTTCATATGAACCATATACATGCAAGATTATCAAATTTCTTATGTATTTTAATTAAATTGTTTTAATTGCATTTATTAAATATGGTAGGCATATTTACATGTTTAAAATATGGTTTTCAACTAGAATGCATAAACATGTGTTTTAAAGGTTATTCGAGATACGATCGAGGAACGGAGACCGGAGACCATATGAGGGAAAATATTTTTATTAAATAATTATTTTTAATTGTTTAATTTATGGTATATTTTAAATGATATTTTCGAAAATGACAACTTTTGGGGTGTTTTTACACGCCGAGTCGTATTTTAGACCGATATTCGATTTTCGACGAAAATATGAAATTTTCGATAACTCGGCTAATATTTTCACAAACTTTCCTAAAAAAAATATTTTATGTAACACCTTTGACTCAATCAAATGAAGATATAAACTTTTATGCAGAAGCTTAACATAAATTGGAGAAAATATGCATTTTAAAATTTTTTGGCAGAGTTTACCTATAATTTAAACTCATCAACCAACCACAAACGAAGCTCTTTAAACCAACAATCCAACATAACCATTAAAATAATACATAAAATAAACTATAAGCATTTAGTAAAAGAATTAGTACCCAACTAAAATTTCATAAAATCCTTCCTTACAAGTTTAAAGTTTTAATAAAAGATATCATATATATGCATAACAAAATATATCTTGTTTCTATCCAAAATCTTTCAACATAGCATAGAGAATTCATCTCCAAAATTTGGCATGTATAATTTCCATCTGCTGCGACAACTCCCCCAAAACTAATCTTTAGGACATGCATCCTATAAACATATTTTGAATGAGTTTATAAAACTCAGCAAGTAGACATCATACTAACAATTACATATATCATAGTAAAATCAAAGAATCCATAATCTTTCTTTTAAACTGTATATGCCATCATTCAATAAAACCATAGATAACAATCATATCAAAAGATGACATTCCTTTCTTTTCTTTATCTGTATTGGCAATGATAGTTATCAGTCATTGGTATACATGTACTTTTCAGTCATGTACATTTTCTTTCGTTGATCAACATCAGTCATGTGAGTTTAGAATTACCTAAGGTAACACCACTATACCATTTAACTATCAAGCCATAATAATATTCATTGAAACCATTCATCAAACACATGGTGCACATATAAAAACATTAAGCTCCTTTTACATTTCAATGACACAGAAATCATTTCCTTTTCTTTCCAATCAATAAATAGATACATAAACATAAT
This sequence comes from Primulina tabacum, assembly GCF_025594145.1. NCBI lineage: Eukaryota > Viridiplantae > Streptophyta > Magnoliopsida > Lamiales > Gesneriaceae > Primulina > Primulina tabacum. The sequence continues at coordinate 13,475,809 of NC_134567.1, forward strand.
AATTTTGAATAATTTAAAAGGAGCTAATCATTTAAAACCATTTCATTATATACATAGTTCATGAGATGCATTTAATAATGAGGTCTACTTACAACCAACGAAAATCCGTACTTTGATGATGCTCCTACAAAGTCAAATCCAAGATATAATCCATCATTACATACATAACAACCTTATTTAACATTTAACTCATAAATCCTCAACCTCTTGAATTTTAACTCAAAACCCAAAAGAAACAAGAATAGATTCCTTACCTTAAACCCTTCAATCCTTGAAGATAAATTTCCTAGCTTGGATTGCAAGATGGTTCCTTGAGATGAAGAGATTAGAAGAATAAATAAGGAGAACTTGAAGGAACCCAAGGTTCTAAACCGATGGAGAGAAATGGGAAGATAAGAAAATGACTAACAATGAAAGCCAAGTCTAATAAATCCCTTCCAAAACCTAAAAACACACTTTTTACACTTAACCAACGCTCGGTCATATCCTACCGCCCTAGCGCGGACCTCTCGGCCAATACTCAAAAATTCAGAGCTAGGCGCTCTCGGGCGGTCAAATCTTACTGCTCGGGCACCCTCTGCACACAGCTACAACAAAGATTGCTTCTGAAATGCCTCTTCCCTTCATAATTAGAAAAAGTGGTAAACATGAAAGTTGTAACCCTATGTCTGGCTTGCATCTCCAATTAGCTCATGTCATTGGAAGGTCTGAGTAAAAAGTTATGCTTAATCTCCAAACATGTGTCAGTGTAAGAACAACGGTACACACGACACACTTCGGGGCACTTTTGGCTTGTCTTCCACAATGATTTGAACAACACTCAAAACATAAAAGTTGTAGTCTTATATCTTAGCTTTCTAATGGTTGAGGCCTCACATTATTTGGATCAAAATCCAAATCATTATGCTTAAAATTACAACTACTGCCACCCGTTTCATACCGTTTCTGCACTTCCATTACCCATTTTACTTAAGATCAACCTTCTATTCTACCCATCCATTCTCATCATTCTTACACCATCCTTTTTCATGACCATTAAATTCATATATAATATACTTCAAAAAGTATAACATTACTTCACACTTTCATTTGTAAATCACATGATATACATGCTACCAATTCTATCTCTATTCCTCTATCACATTATCACTATTCATACCATAACGTAAAGCCATAAACCATCATCATATAATATCATAAATCATTAATAAAAGAAGAGAAACAATCGGCTATTACATTTTAAACATTAATTAATGGACTTAATGAACTTAATATACTAGGTTAATGGGCCTAAGCTTGCACCATGTTTTATATATCAAAATAAAGCTACCAAAATCCTAATCTAAACATACACAACTCATGCACACCTCACACAAAAACACACTAGGACTCTTCATTAGTCAAAACACACCCACATCACACAATGTTTTGAGAGAAATTCACATGGGAGTTGAAGGATTTCAGTAAGGGTCCATTTCCGCTAACGTTCCTCATATTGCAAGCCGTATTTTGAGCATAAAATACGCAAAGGCACGCCTTAACTTTCTTTCAAACATCTTTCACACAATATTGTGCATTTAATTACCCTTGCATGAAAAACATGATACAAATATTTTATTTTTGTTTTTTTGACATGCCATGGCTAAAAACTCATTTTTTAATGATCCAAAACTCTTGTTCATGGTGCATAAAGGGGCTGCCATGATAGGGAAATAAAAAGGTATGACTTTAAAATGTTTTAGGAAGCTACATATGGTTGCATAAGGACTGGACATGGAGGGTATCTAGGTTGCACGAAAATTAGAATCCTTGGAGGCAAGGACTCTTAGACTAGGAGTCTTCGAGGGTCACGGCTACTAGTTGCGGTAAGGGTGTTTCCAGTAGAATTAAGAGGACTGCATGATGGTCCTAAGATGGCTACAAAAGGGTTGGCTGGAAGGGCATGGAGGATCGCACAAGTTGAGGGAGCCGCGCACATGCTTAGTTGACGGGTTGAGGAGCTGGGGCTTCTAGGTCTCCTATGATCGGTCTAGTAGGTTCCTTAAGGTTTGGTCAAGAACCTAGGAGGGTCAGCTAGGTTCTGGTTGGGTTGGTCAAGGGCGAGGGCCGAAGGGTGCAAGCTTAGTCAAGCTAGGTTTTTGGAATAAAAGTGCAGAAAAATTCAATAGCTTCCTAGGCTTGTTAGAGGGACTTAGTTGGCTTGGTTTTGGTTTAATATGTTTTATTTAGGTGTTATTAAGCTTTGGTTCAAGTTTGGTTACGTTTCAAGTTAATATGAGTCAAAACCGGGATGTACGTCTAAGTTTAAAAACGAATCGAAGAATTTATCGAAAACCTAAATTTTTACCCTAAAAAATATTTAAGGGAGTGTTTTAAGGTAACAGGTAAAGTTTGGAATGATTTGGGACGTCGTTTCGAGGTCTAGGGATAAATATGGAAAGTGAAGCTTCTAGGGGTAAAACGGTCATTTTACACTTAAAATAGTTAGACGTCCTGGCAGTGACCTGAATGCTGTAATATATGCTAAAATGATTATTTTAAATTTTTATGAAATTATATGACGAAACTTTAATACTAAAAGACATGTTGCATGCTTGGTTTAAAAGGAAAAAAAATTATTTATATATATGCATGAATTTTTATAAGTGATGAAAATATGAAACGTTGGAGGAGGTGAAGTGATTGCGACTAATACGATGTATGATTGGAGATATCGTGAGAGAGAAGACCTAGAGGGAGCCCGTTTATGGGAGAAGGCCCAAGAGGGAGCCCGACGATTGTATTTCCATCGACATGATATGATGCCCAGGCTCAGTTGACGGGTGAGAGTGTCCCTGATGTCTCCGCTGCCCAGTACTGTGTCTACACGTAGATGGATCCATCGATCTTCAGCTGATACGAAAGTCACAATTAATGATCTGAATTCAATAAAAAGAAAACGTATACGTATGATGAAAATGAAAATGTATATGATGAAAGGAAAAATGTTTAAGTTTATGCATGTCATGAAAAGCTATTTTATTATAAGTATTTTCACTGTTGCATGTGATTGTATATATATTACTTGTTATATGGTTAAGGTTTGCTGAGTCAATAGACTCACTAGATGTGATCGATGCAGGTGAGTATGATGTTGATGTTAATAGAGGACTTGATGGTTGATCTAGCTGGACTAAAGGTGCAGACAACCCGAGGACCAGCGCTAGTATTTCCGCGCTTAAGTTTATGACTTATGCTAATGATTTAAGTTACTTTTAAAATTTTAATTCTTATGATGGTTTTGAGAGGTTTTGGGAGAATGTTAGAGTTAAGTTTATTTTTGAAAATGTTAAATTAGGTTTTATTGACGATTTACGATTTTATGTTTCGAATTACTTTCCTTTGGATTTTCAAATAATAGTTGGTTGTTTTATTTTTAAATGGTGCAAAAGTATTTTAAAATATATTTATATATATGTGTATGGGTTCAGCCGAATAGATGGATAAGGAAAAAAAATTTCTAGTATATTTTAAAGGAAAACGAGTAGTGGACGTTTCAAATGGAGTTCACTTACTATAACAGTTATCAGTCATCTATAGGAATGACTTCATACGAGGCACTCTACGGAAGGAAATATAGATCATATATCCATTGGGACGAGGTAGGAGAAAGAGCTACATTAGGACCCGAGATAGTTCAGCACACCTTAGAAATTGTAGCCAAAATCCGAGAAAGAAAGAAAATTGCTCAGAGTCGACAGAAGAGCTACGCGGACCAAAGAAGACGAAATCTCGAGTTTGCAGTCGATGATCATGTAATTGTGAAAATTGCACTAATGAAGGGTGTTATGAGATTTGACAAGAAAGGCAAACTTAGTCCAAGATTCATTGTACCATTTGAGATACTCGAAAGAGTGGGAGCATTAGTATATCGAGTGGCGTTGCCACCTAATCTCGCAGGAGTCCACAATGTCTTCCACATATCAATGCTCTGCAACTACATGTCCAACCCTTCACATGTACTGACCTTTGAGCCTCTTCAACTTACACCAAACTTGTCATATGAGGACAAGCCTACTCAAATCTTGGGTAGACAAGAAAGAAGGTTGCGAAACAACGTGATAAAGATGGTCAAAGTCAAATGGCTAAATCACTCGGAGGAAAAAGTCACTTGGGAGACGGAGTCAGAGATGAGGATTCGTTATCACGAATTATTCGGTACGTCTTAATTTCGAGGACGAAATTTTATTTAAGGGGGCGATGATTTGTAACGTCCAAAAACCAACCCACGTAAACCGCATGCATGCAAATGATTTAGATTGCATATTTATTTTACGGAATTGATTTTAAATGCTTAATTGATATATTTTAGATGCTTAAAAGTTTAAAGTGCATGATTTCATGAAATTGAAGGATTTTACACGAATATTCGATAATGGGCTGGGAAAAGAGACCGGAGATGACCAAGACAAAATAAATATTTTTCAATAAATATTTTCAAGGCTTATTAATATGATTAAAAATGATTAATTTTTTTCTAAAAATGATAGAGTTCAAATTATTTTATAAGACGATCTCGATTTTATCCGGGAAACCGATTTTGGGCAAACAAGGGACTTTTAAAATATCAAATGCATTATTTTTGTAAACTAATTTTTATAAATTTTTATTTTTCAATTAAATAATTGTTTTTGGGCCTAATTTACCTAAGATTAGTAGGTTCAATTGCTCCTAAACTTGAAAGCCAAAAACCCAAGCCCATTATCATGCAAATTAAAATCTATAAAATAAAAACCTAGGCTTAGAGACCCCCATACCAGCCAAAATCTTCACACACAACACACACATATTTTTGAAATTTGGAGAGGATAAAACTAAGAGTTTTCATCGTCCGTTCGTTCTTCCTCGCATCCCATGCTGACGAGCGTATTTTTGAGCCTTCTAAAATGCAAAGGCAAATTTCTAAACTCCCTTGACACATCATTCAATCCATAATGTGCATGTTTGGTTTATTTTTCATGAAAAATATTGGAGTTTAAATTGCGTAACATTTTGAAGAATATTTTTAAGGTTTAGAAAGTTTTTACGTATGTATGAACGTGAATGGTTTCCAACGAGTACGCTGCCAACATAGGATGATTTATGGATAGAACAAAGACAATTTAAGGCGGAAATGAGGGCTTGAGTCGAGCTTGGCTAGGAAGAATATGCCTAGGGTTTTCTAGGGCTTCACGTGAGGGAAGGCTGCGGCTTGGAGGAGCAGGGCACCTCAGTCATGGCTTGGTCAGGGGCCATCGCTGGATGTGACTCGAGGCTAGGAAGAGTCCTAGCATGGTTGGACTTGGCAGTTGCAGCAGCGGAGGAATTCACACACACAAGGACTCGAGCCGTGCATGAAGCGACTGGTTCCTTCAAGGGGGTGCACGGCTCAGACATTGTTGGTCTAGGCTGGTCCAATAGGGTCTAGGGAGGATGGTCTGGGGTCAAGTCTTAGGCTGATGTGGCTTGGTCCATGGTGGCTCGACCAAAGCATGAGGGGACTCGCGTGGTTCTTAGGGACTCACGTGCAGGGGATGGTCTTGTGGATAGGGGCTAGTGCGCTGGGCTAGGCTAAGTCAGTGAAGGTCTAGGAGGCTCGAGTGAGGGGTTGTTCCATGATGGTTCAGTGTTGGCTCGATGAATTAGAGCCGTGGCTCAATATGATTAGGCTAGGGTTTGAATTTAGGGTTTAGAAAGAAAAATGGTTTGAACCATGGTCCACGGGAGTGGATTCATGGTTCGCGAGGGTAATTTAAGTATGAAAAGTTCATGATAAAAATTTGGGATTAAAATATTAAATTTCGAATTAATTCGGAAATTAAACGCTTCACAAATTAGTAAATATGAAATTAAATCGAAAGCCTCGAATTTAAGCTAAATAAAAATTGAAAAAATTAAATTTAAGCTTAAATAATTATTTGGGATGATCTAGAGTCAATGAAAGTAAGAAAAAGTAAAAAACGAGAAATTTTACAACTAGGGCAAAACATTCATTTTACACCTTGGTAATACGAAAATGGTTGGCAGCGTCCCGAAGAGTCATAACACATGTTAAATGATATATTATGATGATTTGATGAAAATATGATATTTTAAGATTTATGATAAAGCTGTGCAATTTTTACTGCAAAAATACTATTTTTGGAAAGTCGTGATATTTTATAAATTAAGAAGGAAAAAAGAAAAATATTTTGAAGGATGTGAATTAACTGTGACGAAGAGGATATGATATATGATTTTTGGGAATACCGTGAGGGAAAAAGCCCCAAAGAGAGCCCGTTTACGGGAGAAGGCCTTAGAGTAAACGGCCTTAGAGGGAGCCCAACAATCGTATTACATTTTACGTCGGTGCTTAGTGCCCGTCCCTATGCGTAATGGTGAGCTAAGACTGATCAGTCGACCAGAAGATAAATGGCTAGTCACTTTCGAGGATCAAACTTCACCCAAAATGATAAATGATTGAAAAATTTACAATTTACGATTTATGATTTTAAAAAATGATATTTAAATAAAAGTATGATTTTAATGCATGTGATTGTATATGTATTATTTGTTATCCATGTTTAGAACGTGCTTAGTCATTAGACTCACTAGGCTCAATGCTGCAGGTGATGATATTAAGGGAGGCGCTGACGCTTTGAGTAGATCGAGGCAGACAGTATACTCCCGATGGACCATTATTTCTGTATTAACTTGATAGATAAAAGATTTAAAAGATTTTTGTTAATGATTTATTAGAGATATTATTTTATGCTTTATTTTGATGTTAATTGATCTTGTTAAGGTCGACGTAGGATTTTTTGATTATTGAAAATTTAAGCATTTTCACGCACTTGAGATTCACATGTTAAATTTATTTTGATTATGGGAATGATAAATTATTTTTAAGTTAGCAATTTCAGAAATTAATGTTTCAAGAAAAAAAAATTTGATAGAATTTTAAAGTAAAAAACGAGGGCGTTTCACTAGTTGTGCATACAATGTCACTATGAATATTTCTTGAGTGTATCACATAGCTATCCAATCCAATATGCAAACCCTCGATGAACCAATGGTTGCAGCTTCGATCGTGATATATGAGATGAAGGGATCGTACTGTACGTTAATCATAACTGATTGTTTTTGCAGACACTATCTGAAACGACCTCGACTTTTTTTAAATCATAAACTCGAAAATACTAAATAAAATAACTTAGCATACCATAAATCATAAATATAACATTTGAAATCTCGAATGCACAAAATCTCTAAATCCTCAACTAACCAAAAATCCTACCTCGACCTTAAAAAGATCAACTAACAATAAAATAAAGCATAAAATTCGCTAATAAAATCATTAACAATAATCTTTATCTTTTATCTAACAAGATAATGCGGAAAATAAAAGTCCCGCGGGAGTGTATTGCCGCACTCGATCCACTCAAATGTCAGCACCTCCTCAAATCATCAATCATGCATCATTCAAATCTAGTGAGTCTAATGACTCAGCACGTTCTAAACATGAGTAGCAAATAATACATATACAATCACATGCATTAAAAACCATACTTTTATTAAAATAATTTGAGCATAACTAAAATATTTAAAATAATTTAAGCACAAATAAATCATATATCATAAAATAGTAAAATCGTAAAGCTTTTCATCATTTATCATTTTGGCTAAAGTTTGATCCTTGAAAGTGACTAGCTTTTATCCTCTTGTCGATTGATCAGACTTCAGCTCCACATGGCCCATGGGGACGGGCACTAGGCACCGCCGTGAAAATACGATTTTCGGGCTCTCTCTAGGGCCTTGTCCCATAGATGGGCTCCATCTGGAGCCTTCTCCCATAAATGGACTCTCCTGGGGCTTCTCCCGTAAATGGGCTCCCTCTGGGGCCTTTTCCCTCATTAAATCTCCACAAAATTGTAAGTTCACGTTTCTTCTTAAAACAGATCCCCCACATATCATATATCATTTGTCATAGTTAATTCACATCTCTCAAATATTTTTCCTTTTTTTAAAAAAACATAAAATATCATAACTTTCCAAAAATAGCATTTTAACAGAAAAATTGCACAGTTTTACCATAAATAATAAAATATCATATTTTCATCAAAATAATCATTTTAAATCATTTAACATTCCTTATGACCCTTTGGACGCTGCCAAGCTTTTACGTAACCCCCAAGTGTAAAATGACCTTTTTGCTCCTAGACGTAAAAACTCTCGAGTTTAAATTTTTCTTACTTTTAATGATATGGACTTATCCCAAATAATTATTAAAGCTAAATTCTAATTTTTCTTAATTTTATTCAGCTTAATTCGAGGCTTTCCATTTAACTTTAATTAATAATTCGTGAGGCGTTTAATTCCCGAATAAATTCAAAACTTAATATTTTCTTCCCAAACTTTAAACATAGAATTTTTATTACCTAAAAACCCTTGTGAGCCATGAACCACCCCTGTGGACCCATGGTTCCAATTATGTTCATTAATTTTTTATTTTTGACCCTTAATCAAGACCACCGTGCCATCTCCTAATTTAGTCGAGCCACCTCAAGCCAGACCCTAGCTAACCCATCTAGGTACCCTCTTGACCAACCACCCTTAGAACCAGATCCTAGCTCGCCGCTCGAGCCCTGCACCAAAGACTCAAGGCTGAGTGCAAGATGCTACTCACGCCAAGGACTCCAAGCCAACCTAGGACTCTTCTACTCGAACCACCACTGACCCCATCTGACCCTCACCGATCCTGGACCACATTCAGCCCCCGCCAGACCCAAGCCCCTGAACCACGCACAAAGGCACTGCAAGCCTGCTGCACACAACAGGCCGCGCACAAAAAGCTACCTCACGCTATGGTCGAGCCAACAACAAACAACCTGTACCTGCCCCTGACCCGACCATTGGTCAACCTCCCTAGACCCTATTGGACCAACCCTACACCAGCCAGCCCTAGCCGTGAGCCCCCTTGGCTACACCTCCTTGCGCGAGCATAGAAAGGAGTCTCTCATCGCGTGGACTCTTCCCAGCCAAAGACTCGAGCCCTAGCCCCCTAGGACTCTTTCCTACCCTTGACCACATCCAGCTCAGTCCGCTAGCCGAGCCCTGCACAGCCATGAACCGAGCCGAGCTACTAGCCAAGCCACCTTCCCACATAAATTGCTAGGAAATCTTAGGTTTTCCTCCCTTACCATGATCAATTACAGCCTTTGTTTATCACTTAAATTATTCATGTTTTATCCATAAATCATCCCTAGTTGGCAGCCTATCCCTTGGAGTCATAACGTTTATAAAACAAACGAAAAAGCATCCAAACTTTTAAAAATATTTGATCTACCAATGAACCAATCGTACAAACGTATTTTTCTTGCAAAGATAATCATAACATGCATAATATCGTTTGAGTGATGCGTCAAAGGGTTTAGAAAACGTTCCTATGAGTTTAAAACGCTCGAATACGCGATCGTTGACGAGGAAGGACAAACGGGCGACAACAAACCCTAGCTTTTCTTCCTTCTTATTTTTGAAATTTGTGTGTGCAAGTGTGTGAGGATTTTGGCTGCTACAAGCTCTCAAAAGACCTAGGATTGCATTTTTATAGATTTAATTTGCATGCTAATGTGCTTAGGTTTTGGGCTTCTAAGCATATGAGCAATTGAGCCTACTCAATTTGGTTAAATTGAGCTCAATAACACTTATTTAATTGAAAATATAAAAGTAAAAATTAGTTTCCAAAAATAATATTTTTGATCTTTTAAAAACTCCTCGTTTGCCCAAACCTGCTTCCCAGGTAAAATCGAGCTCAACTCGTAAAATAATCAAACTCTAGTATTTTTAGAAAAATTAAGACATTTTTAATCATATTTAGAAGCCTTGAAAATATTTAGTGAAAAATATATTCTTGTTTTGGTCGTCCCCAGTCTCTCTCCCCCGCCTATTATCGAATATTCAGGTAAAATCCTTCAATTTCATGAAAACATGTCATATAATCATTTAATCATGCAATCATATCTTTAATCATTTAATATGCATCAAGTAAACATTTAAAATCGATTAAATAAAACAATTAAATAATTCAAGTAATTTGCATGCATGTGGTTTTAATATGTTGGTTTTTCGAACGTTACACTATCAGTGATACCTATGGAATAATGGGGCAATGTTACTAGAAGCTCTTAACATGATTCAATGGGTTTTATCAGAAAATTGTTTCTAACGTTCTCATGATCAAATGTTGGTACATAGAATGTGGCAAATAAGGGTACGCACGAATAAAGGACAATGTAAGGTCTAGAAATTTGAACGACGTAACCTGACTGAATGAAAATTTAGGATTTTATTAAAATTCTTATTTAATTATTTTTAAATGCATGCTTATGACATGAATATGTACTTTTATTTCATGAATTATTAGATTGCATTTAATTGAGCTTTTAGTAGTATTTCACGCTCGAACGAGTAATGGAGACCGGGGACAGTTAAAGATTTTTATTAAATAATTTTTTACTTATTTAATGTATGGTGAATTTTTATGGAATTTTCGAAATGGGCTTTCAAGGTATTTTTACGCATCGAGCCATTTTGAACTGGTATTCAATTTTAGTAAGACGGATGACTTTTTGAGGGTTCGGGTAATATTTCAAAAACGTACCTGAACGAAATATTTTACAAGTGGATTTTTGGGTTTAATGGACCTATTTTAATATTTTGGGTCTAGACTCCTACACATCTCATTAATTTTATTTATGGCCCCATATACAATTATTTTAATATCAAACCTACCCCCAAAACCTGACTC